>NC_069502.1:756451954-756726954 GCF_027579735.1 Bombina bombina
ATATATATATATATATATATATATACACACCAAGAAAATTAAAGGGATACTAACCCCACATTTTTTATTTCATGATTCAGATAGAGCATGCAATTTTAAGCAACTTTCTAATTTACTCCTATTATCAATTTTTCTTTGTTCTCATGTTATCTTGATTTGAAAAAGCAGTAATAAAAGGTTAGGAGCCGGCCAAATTTTTAGTTCAGCACCTTGGTAGAGCTGCTGATTGGTTTGCTACATTTAGCCACAAATCAGCAAGTGCTACCCATGTGCTGAACAAAAAATGGTCTGGCTCTAAAGCTTACAGTACTGCTTTTTCAAATCAAGATAGCATGAGAACAAAGAAAAATTGATAATAGGAGTAAATTAGAAAGGTGCTTAAAATCTCATGCTCTATCCGAATCATGAAAAAAAAATGGGTTTAGTATCCCTTTAATCTAATATCCTTGCTCTTGAAAAATCACGTAAAGCAAGTATTTCTATGGTGTGCTTTCTTTAGTTATGCTTTTATACAATTACTGATTCAGATTTATTTTTACTTTATACAAAACTATTTCATTATGAAAATATGCTTCACACAGACTATTCTCTGGGAGTGTATATACACTGTTCATATAAACAGAACGTTATCAAAAGATATGTGTGCAAAAAGTGCTTTGCCTGTCTGGTGATCTTCTTTGTACTAAGATAGTTTGAGATTATATCCAAGAACCATGGAAAGAAAAAAGAACCTAGAGCAATATTGTTATGATATGCTTTATTTATGAAGATAGTGTAGTACTCACACTCTGAGACTGTAGAGCTGTGAACCCACTTTTTAGTTTACACAGCGTTGGTTATAGATGTCACTAGCCTTTACAAAAATCTTCTACAGCAGCCAAGGCAAACGTATAATAACTTTAATAAAAACAAGATGGCAGTATGCTCATAATTTACAAGAGGTAGGTAAATAGTACCACAAAGGAAACTCCAGACCTTTCTTCAAAACATGGTGTATATCCAGGATTCACAGGTAAGTCTTTTTAGAGTTTGGATACACTGTAGTAACTGTCCTGTTACTCGTGGCAGTTCTCCCTTTTTCACATCCGATATACGTTTCTCCAAATTCGTTTGGATCATCCTTGAGAGAAAGTCAAACTGACTAGTCGCCAGCATTTAAAATGTCCTGCAAAGATTCAAAACTGGAAAAAGCTTTGGAAGTTGCCACTCCCGTGGAAAAAATAAGTTCCACACCTGTCCGAGACATGACCTACTTTACTAATTGAAGTGACAGAAACGAGAAGATGAGAAGGATCCAAATAAATTATAAGTTCTCAAGAAGAAACATTCTGTCTTAATTCATACTCTTTCAAGTATAACTACTCGTTTTGAGCTTTGTGAGCACCTATTACATGCTGCAAAGTCAGAGTCAAAATCTGTAAGCCATAACAGCACAAGTATATTCAGACATCCCAACTCTCCCTGAAGTTCAGGGAGTCTCCCTGATTGTAATAGCGGCTCCCTGATGCCAGCAAATGGAATGCAATCTCCCTGAAACTCCAAGTACCATGATCCAATGTGGCCCAAATCCGGAAAAGTGTTTCTTTAAGGAATGCCTTTAGTTGCTGGGATGTTATAGAACCCTCAAAGCATGCATCAGTAACCAAAAAGCCCCCACTGATGTTAATAAATGCTAAAATATTTAAGCATTCAACAAGCATACAATCACTGGATAATAGGTTTTTTGTATGTGGTTTAGCAATAAAGCTACTTTTTTAATGTGACTTTAGTGGGAAGCTACTTTAATGATAAGTCTCTATCTTATTTAGGGTTTCAAGGTGTCCAATATATAAATGGGAGGGGGGGTGGCGGCGGCGCAGTAGCGGGTGAACCCACCTCCCTGAAATTAGTTTTTGCAGGTTGGGATGTCTGTATATTGGAGATGGGGCTTCCCCCTCACTCACCCAACTTCTGTGGCTCCGGTCTCTAGAGCGTCCTCATCTGCAGAGTTCGTGACCTGTCTACAGGGAACACTAACTGTCTTCCTGGAGGCACCGATCCGTTCGTAGTAAACGAGGTAAGTCCTCAGGTTACTTCCGTTCCCCTCCTGGGTCCACTCTGCAGTAACGCATTAGCGTGTGACGTCACTCAGATCCTCTGTTGCCTGCTCAATCTTCGCCGGAATAGGCTGATGCCACATTGGGTGAGTGCAAAGTGACTCTGACAAGGAAAAATCTACAGGACAGCTGTGCAATCCTCCGTTTCTTGAACAAGCTGCATGTGATGTGAATGAGTTGCACCAGCAATCCGGATACTTTTAAAAGGCTTTATTTCGAGTTCATACAAACATCTTAGTAAAAGCTGTTATACACTTGTAAGTGACAAAGTGGTTGACTTATGATACACACAATGAACTATCTGCTGACGCGTTTCAGCCTATCTGGGCATAATCGTAGCTGGTGTTCATAAACCCCAACAACCTTTAAATCCACCTGTGTGTTATTGTGATTGGATAAAAACAATATCCTGGGCGTAATCCTGAGTACACACCCACATTCATGCTCCAGTTATATTCATTTATAGTAACCACAATTTGATTAAGTTACATCATGAATGAAAAGTCAAATTTGTAATAACAACACAGTCAGATGTGAACGCAATTTAAAATAACATTTCATATCCATATTAAGTTACCTTACAAAGGGGCATGTCGATATTTATATAAACAAAAACAAAATAATTAAAATAATTTCCTTGGCTCTAAGGGGTTAAACTCTCCAAGATTTAAAGAATCTTGAATATTGAATGACTTTTGTAATAACCCTTAATATGTTTCCAAATGTTTATGTAGCCCTTTGGATACACAGAACGAACCTTACTACTGCCAATAGTTTATAATGTCAAATTTGGAGTTTAACTCATAGGGCACTCTAGTTCACAGTCTGTGTATCCTAAAGGCTTCCCTTTTGGCTAATAGTCTGTCTCTATCTCCCCCTTTCTTTTTACACTTGACTAATTCAATGATAGTCCACTTAAGCAAATTTGCACTTTTGTTGTGCTTCAGTTTAAAGTGTTGCACTAAAGGAGTAGTTAGTTTACCTGCCTTAATATTGTTTAGGTGCTCACGAATTCTGTCCCTGGTCTCTCTTGTAGTGAGACCTGTATATTGTACACCACAGACATCACACGTGAGCAAGTAGACCACATAAGTGGTTCTACAATTAAGGCATGAAAAATGGCTAAACTTTTCCCCAGTTACAGTGCTACAAAAACCCTCTCCTCGTTGGAGATATTCACAGGCTATACATTGTAAATAGCTACATTTGTAGATGCCTCTAAATCTTAACCATGATGAATTGATATTGGTGCTAAGGGGACCCAGTTGTGTAGGGGCAAGGATGTTGCCTATGGTCATTCCCTTCTTGAAAGCATATCTGCAACCCTTAGCCACAACTTCCACCAGGTCATCATCAGCTGTAAGCATATGGAAATGTTTCCGAATAATGTTGCAGACTTGGTGGAGTTGGTTGCTAAACTGGGTGATAAAAGGAAAGATACCCCCTCAAACTTGTCTTGATCCTTGTTTTTTTTGGTACTAAAAAATCTTTCCTATCCCTGGCTGCTATACACTCTCTTGTGAAAGCCACCTCTCTCCTGTTATAACCTCTCTTGCAGAGACGATCCTCCAAGTCAAGAGCCTGTTTCCCATATTCAACATTTGTTGTGCAGTTTCTCTTGAGTCTTATAAACTGCCCTTTTACGACAGTTCTAAAGACTCTTTTTGGGTGACTGCTCTTGGCGTGGAGGAGGGTATTCCCTGCTATAGGTTTTCTATAAACCTTGGTCTGAACCTTACCCTGATCACTCATAAGAGTGACATCTAAGAAATTGTATTGTGTTCTTCCAAACTCATGGGTAAATCTGATCCCAACTGAATTTTCATTCAAACTTTGAACAAAATTTGTTGCCTCTGTCTCATCACGTCTCCAGGCAATCAGAAGATCATCTATGTATCTTCTGTAGTATCTAATCCTTTCCTTCCAGTGTTCACCACATCCATAGATGTGGGACAGCTTCCACCAACCCTTAAACAGGTTGGTGTACGAGGGGGCAAATTTGTCCCCCATAGCTGTCCCACATCTCTGGAGGTAGTGAACACCTTCAAAAACAAAAAAGTTATGCGTTAGTAAAAACTCTGTGACTCTGAGGATATAGCAGCAGAAATGGGAATCAAATTGAGTAGATCTCTCCAAAAAGAAAAAGATCTCCTCCAGACCTTTATTGTGAGGTATGGAAGAATATAGTGAGGTAACATCAATTGACAACCAAATGAATCATCCTGCCAAATAAATGAGTCTAGTTCCATTAAGAGCTGTTTCGTATCCTTTAAATAACTAGACATACTCTGAACTATTGGCTGTAGAATATAGTCCAGCCATTATGATAAAGGCTCCAAAATGGAACCTATACCACTAACGATAGGACGGCCCTTTACTTCAATGAGGGATTTATGAAACTTGGGCAGGAAATTAAATATAGGCATTACTGGGGAATCTACTTTGAGAAACCGGCTTGTATTTTCATCTAAAAAACCTGCTTCCTTACCATCATCAATTAGAGGAATTAGTTCATGCCTAAATCTGTCAGTAGGATCAAAAATTAAACTTTGATATTGGGCTGGGTCAGTAAGTTGGCGTAACGCTTCATGGACAAAAAAAGTTCTATCCATGACCACCACTGACCCACCCTTATCAGCAGATCTAATAACTAGATTTTTATTATCTTTTAACCCCTTCAGAGCTATCACTTCCTCCTTATTCAAATTGGAATATGTTCCCTGTTTCTCTGTATAGGCAAGTTTTGTTAGATCAAATTCAATTCTCTTCTGGAATTTCTCCAGTACATTTCCCCTGATATGGATCGGGTAAAATTTGGAAGCACTGGAGAGAGAGCGACCTCTAGATACAGAGTTAAAGTCCACATTTGTAAATTTGTCTGTGCTTTCACTGTATAATCTTTCCAGTGCCTCCAAATCACATGCCTCTTGGAAAGAAAATGTCGAATCCTCTTTGGGTGGCTCCCCACTTGGGTTAATTTCTTGACTTATCTCATCTTTGTCCGCTTTTATGAAAAATTTCTTTAGAGTTAAATGGAACTAGACTCATTTACTTGGCAGGATGATTACCATTGGTTGTCAATTGATGTCAAAACAACAAAAAGTAATGGTGCACATCCAACCACTTAAGTCCACTTTTTCATGGCATATTTGTATATGCTTCTGTCTGCCAAATATACTTACATAACTTCTAATAAGATTGGGATAAACATCTCACAATAATATTGGCTTATATTTGAGCTGCAAAAAAATATATTTCTATCTACTAAATATACTTACATAGTTCAAATAAAATTGGGATTAACATCTCGCAACAATATTGACTTATATTTATGCTGCAAAAATTTTTTTGCTGTAAAAAATGCCTTTAAATGAAATGGGATCTTAGTCACACAATATGATCATATTCTGCTAAGCCAGTCACCACTTACAAGGTGTCCCATATTAGACTGGTCCTAATACTAACCAGTTTCTACACTGTAGCAAGTCATGTTTACACAGTGTGAAGCTTTCTAGCTTATAAAGTATATTTATCTGGAACACACCTTGGTTAATGCACGCCACCCAGCTTAGGTGTGTTCCAGATAAATATACTTAATAAGCTAGAAAGCTTCACACTGTGTAGACATGACTTGCTGCAGTGTGGAAACTGGTTAGTGTTAGGACCAGTCTAATATGGGACACCTTGTAAGTGATGACTGGCTTAGCAGAATATGATCATATTGTGTGACTAAGATCCCATTTCATTTAAAGGCATTTTTTACAGCAAAAATTTTTTTGCAGCATAAATATAAGTCAATATTGTTGCAAGATGTTAATCCCAATTTTATTTGAACTATGTAAGTATATTTAGCAGATAGAAGTATATTTGTTTTTGCAGCTCAAATATAAGCCAATATTATTGCGAGCTGTTTATCCCAATCTTATTAGAAGCTATGTAAGTATATTTGGCAGACAGAAGCATATACAAATATGCCATGAAATAGTGGACTTAAGTGGTTGGATGTGCACCATTACTTTTTGTTGTTTTGTAATTGTTTTGGTCATTTTGCTAGCACTCCCACAATATGTGTGTTAAGATTAAACAGTCCTTTTGTGGTGTGCTTAACCAAAAAAACCCTTTGTTGTATCTGTCAATTGATGTCACCTCACTATATTCTTCCATACCTCACAATAAAGGTCTGGAGGCGATCTCTTTCTTTTTGGAGAGATCTACTCAATTTGATTCCCATTTCTGCCGCTATATCCTCAGAGTCACAGAGTTTTTACTAACGCGTAACTTTTTTGTTTTTGAAGGTGCTCACTACCTCCAGAGATGTGGGACAGCTATGGGGGCCAAACTTGCCCCCTTGTACGCCAACCTGTTTATGGATTGGTGGGATCTGTCCCACATCTATGGATGTGGTGAACACTGGAAGGAAAGGATTAGATACTACAGAAGATACATAGATGATCTTATGATTGTCTGGAGTGGGGATGAGACAGAGGCAACAAATTTTGTTCAAAGTTTGAATGAAAATTCAGTTGGGATTAGATTTACCCATGAGTTTGGAAGAACACAATACAATTTCTTAGATGTCACTCTTATGAGTGATCAGGGTAAGGTTCAGATCAAGGTTTATAGAAAACCTATACTAGGGAATACCCTCCTCCATGCCAAGAGCAGTCACCCAAAAAGAGTCTTTAGATCTGTCGTAAAAGGGGAGTTTATAAGACTCAAGAGAAACTGCGCAACAAATATTGAATATGGGAAACAGGCTCTTGACTTGGAGGATCGTCTCTGCAAGAGAGGTTATAACAGGAGAGAGGTGGCTTTCACAAGAGAGTGTGTAAGATATTACTCTTAAATAACCAAAGGATCTTATGTTAAAAGCTGTTCACGTCGCAAAATTAATATATACATATATCAATAATGGGCCCTGTGCAAACAAATTTCATATACCGTACTGTATATCTTTGAAACCCTCCAGAAACAGACAACCATACTACCTTCAACTATTTAAACCATCACACATTTATTAAAGAACAGATAAATAACAAGATTACATGTTACTGTTTACAAGGTTAAACACATAAAAACAATTTAACAGAGAAATAATACATAAATGAATATTACCCCGTTTGTTTCCTGTGGGAGTCCTGGCTACAGCTGTTGATGTTTTCCTTTCAAAGATGAACTCTGTCTACCATTATTTCTCCCTGATTCTTATACACTTTAAAACTGCTGACAATACACTTTTGGCTCTATTCCAAATAAGGTGCTCTACACTATTGTAAGCTCTTGCTACTCACAGCAATCTTCTCTACCCATATATGATCTTAACTCTTGGTATACGTAAACTGGCTACCTCAGCATTGCTCCATGCCTGATGTTTTAAAATAGTAAACAGAACATATTAACCTCTTTATAACTGTAATAATGCCATCTTTCTATAACTACAGTAATACTACATTTATACACATTAAAATCTTACAAGTGTATAGCAGCCAGGGATAGGAAAGATTTTTTAGTACCAAAAAAAACAAGGATCAAGACAAGTTTGAGGGGGTATCTTTTATCACCCAGTTTAGCAACCAATTCCACCAAGTCTGCAACATTATTCGGAAACATTTCCATATGCTTGCAGCTGATGATGACCTGGTGGAAGTTGTGGCTAAGGGTTGCAGATATGCTTTCAAGAAGGGAATGACCATAGGCAACATCCTGGCCCCTACACAACTGGGTCCCCTTAGCACCATATCAATTCATCATGGTTAAGATTTAGAGGCATCTACAAATGTAGCTATTTACAATGTATAGCCTGTGAATATCTCCAACGAGGAGAGGGTTTTTGTAGCACTGTAACTGGGGAAAAGTTTAGCCATTTTTCATGCCTTAATTGTAGAACCACTTATGTGGTCTACTTGCTCACGTGTGAAGTCTGTGGTGTACAATATACAGGTCTCACTACAAGAGAGACCAAGGACATCATTCATGAGACCTAAACAATATTAAGGTAGGTAAACTAACTACTCCTTTAGTGCAACACTTTAAACTGAAGCACAACAAAAGTGCAAATTCGCTTAAGTGGACTATCATTGAATTAGTCAAGTGTAAAAAGAGAGGGGGAGATAGGGACAGACTATTAGCCAAAAGGGAAGCCTTTTGGATACACAGACTGAGAACCAGAGTGCCCTATGGGTTAAACTCCGAATTTGACATTATGAACTATTGGCAGTAGTAAGGTTCGTTCTGTGTATCCAAAGGGCTACATAAACATTTGGAAACATATTAAGGGTTATTACAAAAGTCATTCAATATTCAAGATTCTTTAAATCTTGGAGAGTTTAAGCCCTTAGAGCCAAGGAAATTATTTTAATTATTTTGTTTTTTTTTATGTCCAATAGGCTAAAATGTCCATGTTTGCAATATCAACATGCTCCTTTGTAAGGTAACTTAATATGGATATGAAATGTTATTTTAAATTGCGTTCACATCTGACTGTGTTGTTATTACAAATTTGACTTTCATTCATGATGTAACGTTATCAAATTGTGGTTACTATAAATGAATATAACTGGAGCATGAATGTGGGTGTGTACTCAGGATTACGCCCAGGATATTGTTTTTATCCAATCACAATAACACACAGGTGTATTTAAAGGTTGTTGGGGTTATGAACACCAGCTATGATTATTATTATTATTATTATCGGTTATTTGTAGAGCGCCAACAGATTCCGCAGCGCTAAATTATGGCCAGATAGGCTGAAACGCGTCAGAGTATAGTTCATTGTGTGTTTCCTAAGTCACCCACTTTGTCACTTACAAGTGTATAGCAGCTTTTACTAAGATGTTTGTATGAATTCAAAATAAAAGCCTTTTAAAAGTATCTGGATTACTGGTGCATCTCATTCACATCACATGCAGCTCTTTCAAGTATAAAACAACATATAAATGAGGTTGTTCCTATAAATAAGGATAGAAAGGAAGAGTTTTAGTTCTTGAAATTTAAATAATATGGAGAAAATATTTTAGCTTCATAGTCAATAGCTTTTAATGGCCATTATATTTGGAAAATTACATGTCCGTGCTCTGCAGGTCCTGAGCGGTATTTCTACAACGTAGCATTAAAAGATTGCTAGTCTTAAAATTATATGCCCTGGTGAATTAAAACATGTATTTTTTTTTTTTTTTTTTACTATAATGGCCCTTTAAAGGGACAGTCTAGTCAAAAATAAACTTTCATGCTCCAGATAGGGCATGTCATTTTAAACAACTTTCCAATTTACTTTTATCATTAATTGTGTTTTGTTTTCTTTGTATTCTTAGTTGAAAGCTAAACCTATGTAGGCTCATAAACTGATTTCTTAGCCCTTGAAGGCTGCCTCTTATTTTAATTAATTTTGACAGTTTTTCACAACTAGAGGACGTTAGTTCTTGTGTGCCATATAGATAACTGTGCTCATGCACATGGAGTTACCTAGGAGTCAGCACTGATTGGCTAAAATGCAAGTCTGTCAAAAGAACTGAAATAAGGGGGCAGTCTGCAGAGGCTTAGCTAAAAGGTAAGAGGAAGAAGAAATGATTTGTCTTGTAAGTAAAATAATAACTTTTATTGTCCATCAAACATAAAATCTAGAGGAGGTACAACACGCTGATAGCACACACATGTAGAGCGCAGCACTGGAGAATTACGTGTTTCGGCTTGAAGCCTTAATCATAGCCATTAGATAAAAGGTAATCAGTACATTAATATAACTGTGTTAGTTAGGTAAAACTGGGGAATGGGTAATAAAGGGATTACCCATCTTTTTAAACAATAACAATTCTGGTGTAGACTGTCCCTTTAACATCAGAAGCATGCTTACAGGATTAAAAAACGTTAAAGAGAAGCACCTTTAATAGTTGTTTAAAACAAAGTTTTTCATTTGGGAAAAAAAACATAAAAAAAGGATAATATTAAATTAACATCACGTATATAAGAATGGTTTGAAACCAGAGGTCTTTCAAGGCGATTGTCTGTCATTAGTCTACAAACTTGTGTGTGATGGCCAATAGGAATGTCAGATAAGCATTCATGATCCTCAGAAATTGCTGATCTACCAGCCATTCCAGGCTTCCATAATATATAAAAACTAGAGGAGCTCCTCTTTTGCTTAAAGGGACACTGAACCTAATTTTTTTCTTTTGTGATGCAATTTTAAGCATGCAATTTTAAGCAACTTTCTAATTTACTCCTATTATCATTTTTTCTTTGTTCTCTTGCTATCTTTATTTGAAAAAGAAGGCATCTAAGCTTTTTTTGTTTGTTCATACTCTGGACAGCACTTTTTTTATTGGTGGATGAATTTATCCACCAATCAGCAAGGACCCAGGTTGTTCACCAAAAATGGGCCGGCATCTAAACTTACATTCTTGCATTTCAAATAAAGATTCAAAGAGAATGAAGAAAATTTGATAATCGGAGTAAATTAGAAAGTTGCTTAAAATTTCATGCTCTATCTGAATCATGAAAGAAAAAAATTGGGTTCAGTGTCCCTTTAAAAAGTAACATTTATTTTTTGAAATAAGACAAATCCTTGTGAAGATATTACATTTTCAATCCATGAAGAGCTCTGTAATGTGAGGTGCCAGAAAAATGGCTTGAATCATGCGATTGATTACTCAAGCACCTCACATTATAGAGCTCTTCAGAGACTTAAAATTCAACATTTTTGCAAGAATTTTTCTTTGCCTTATCTGGTAAAAGATTCTTTCATGAGAAGATATGAAATTTCTTTCTTGATTTTCTTGACTTTCTCTGAAGGTAAACTGAGGATGGAGTGTCTATTTGAAATCCTAGAAAAGTAAGGTTTTAGGAAGGAACTAAAACAGATTTTTAAAAATCCCAGATTCTCTAGAAAAAGGTATGGTCATGTTTAAATGATTCCAAAGAAATATGGGACATTGATTCATAATAAGGATGTCATCTAAGTAAATTATTAGACAAAGTCCTCAGAGTCTGAGCCAATCAAACACTGGTTTCAGGATTTTGCTCAATGCCCAAGGAGACAGTAAACGTCCAAATGGCAGGTAAGCAAACTGCCATAACTAATCTTTCAAAAAGAAGTGGAGAAACCTGTGAGAATTTTATATAGGAACCGTATGGTAAGCATCTGTGAGACAGACCAATGTCCCACTTATACTTGAGAGGATAGCTTTTAAGTGATAATGCATGCTCTGTAGAAAGCTTCAATGTGCTGTAATGTGATACAGTATCGGGTTTAGGTCGGGACACGTACCATATAATGTGTCTTAACTATAATTGGTTATAAGAAATACAGGCAAATTATCTTCTTTTATCAGCATTAATATATATATATTCACAGTCTCTGGTATAAACGGTGTGCCACCCTTAGGACCGACTCACGGTCTAAGAAACTTAGCTCCTCCGCCTTAATCGCAAGCCGCTTTGGAGCTGGCAAATGCCAAACTCTCCTCACCTAAGATGAGCCCTTTGGACAACTTGGATGAGATGCAAACAAAGACAAAAAACTTCCAGTCCGGTGTTCTAAAAGATGATGTCTACCATAGGAATGTGTGTACCACGTCACTTCCGGGGACGTGTAATCAGCTGCTGGAGGTTTGTGGCGCTAACTGTGCATGCACAAGAGGCCCCACCTCCTCCAAACAGCTGTTTAAGCCGACTTATTTGTTAACAACGGGTCGCAGGATTCTATGGGCCGTGCCGTGCATGCGCACACGGCCCTACTCATCAGACAAGACCCTATTGGTTGTACAGCCACTGACTTCATGGACCAATCAGATAATGCAGTAATGCTTTTTTCCTATGTATTATCTGATCGGTCCGTTTCATTTGCCCACGTCCATTCACCAAATTGTTCTATCACAAGCCGCTAACTTGCCGTGCCCGGGGGGAGGGGGGTCGTGCTTATGGGGTTTACAGGGGGTGCTGATGGGGCTTACGTAAGTTACACAGGGGGTGCTTACGGGGGTTACAGTGGGTGCAGATGGGGCTTATGTAGGTATGACGAGGCCCAATGAAGGCCGAAACGATCATCTGGGGTTGGTATGTTCCTTGTTCAAAGAGGAATTGCCTGGTATTTTGGAACTGGACTGACCGTAATAGGCGGGATCAGACTGATATACTACAGGAAAGTTCTACTCTGTGAAAAGCATTACTGGGCTAAAAAGCTGCACCCATGTGGTAAATTGCTATAGAACAGGCTAACAATGGGATTGAGCCAGTTGTTCGTTCCTGTGAGTGCACTTCTCTCTGTATGTATTTAGTCTCCCTATGGGAAAAAGGGGCAACCAGACGTGGACTCCTTGCTCAGTGTACCTAGAGGAATATGGCTACACCTTACTGACGAGGCCCAATGAAGGCCGAAACGATCGTCTGGGGTTGCTATGTTCCTTGTTCAGAGAGGAATTGCCTGGTATTTCGGAGCTGGACTGACCTTAATAAGCGGGATCAGACTGATATACTACAGGGAAGTTCTACTCCGTGAAAAGCATTACTGGGCCAAAAAACTGCACCCAGGTGGTAAATTGCCATAGAACAGGCTAACAACGGTATTGAGGCAGTTGTTCGTTCCTGTGAGTGCACTTCTCTCTGTATGTATTTAGTCTCCCACTGTAACCCCCATAAGCACCCCCTGTGTAACTTACGTAAGCCCCATCAGCACCTCCTGTAAACCCCATAAGCACGACCCCCCCGGCACGGCAAGTCGGCGGCTTGCGATAGAACAATTCGGTAAATGGACGTGGGCAAATCAAACGGACCGATCACATAATACATAGGAAAAAAGCATTACTGCATTATCCGTGAAGTCAGTGGCTGTACAACCAATAGGGTCTTGTCTGATGAGTAGAGCCGTGTGCGCATGCGCGGCACGGCCCATAGAATCCTGCGACCTGTTGTTATCAAATAAGTCGTCTTAAACAGTTGTTTGGTGGAGGTTGGGCCTCTTGCGCATGCGCAGTAAGCGCCACAAACCTACAGCATCTGATTCACGTCACCGGAAGTGACATAGGTCGCGCATTCCTATGCGGTAGACAACTTCTTTTAGAACACCGGCTCCACTCTAGGGTAAAAGGTGAATTTCTTTATTTGAAAAAGTAAAATCACAGCAAAAAACAAGATGCATAGCAAGTGTGCAGCCGTGTAACCAGACTATAGACTGCAATTAAAAACAGCTGAGGCTACAACCAAAAGTCATACAGCCCCTTTGGTTGTAGCCTGAGCTGTTTTAATTGCAGTCTGTAGTCTTGTTATGCGGCTGCACACTTGCTGTGCATCTTGTTTTTTGCTGTGATTTAACTTATTCAAATAAAGAAATTCACTTTTTATGCTAGAATGGAGCCGGACTGGAAGTCTCACATTCAGACATCCAGCAACAGTATGAGATGCATACTGATCTCAGTGTATATCTCATGTAATGGAGGCACCTTACTGACATGCATGCAATCAATGGGACAACTTTTTTGGGGTGGTCTGTGCTATTATGGCCCAGGAAGTGGCTGCCATACAGGGTACAGTGATCAGTTTAGTGATGGCCAGCAGTCGTTGCTAGGAAGTTAATAGACACTATTGACTACACGCTGTGTATTTTTAAATTTAGTTGATTTTATGTCTTTTAATAAAAGTATTGATCAAGCATCTAGTTTTTTTTCCAACTCCAAACTTCAAGACAAAACAATAGGGCAGATTTTCATTATATCTGAAAAAGAGCACATATTTAATAATCAGCTGATGGTTAAGATTAGGCTAGTTCAGATATAACGACAATCTGCCATGTTGGTTTGCCCTGAGGACTGGAGTTTAAAAAAACTAGATGCTTGAGGATATTTGAGCATTCAGTTGTCTATAGTGAAATATATAAAACCAGAAAATATGAACATGTCTAACTCACAAACAATAATAATAAATACTCAATACAATGTGAATGAGCATATCAAATTGAACACATTGTAAACATTTTTTATTCAAGTGAGTCAAAGTTCCACTTCTGTGTATCCATAAAGGAGTCTCAATAAGCTTTTATAGCTAGGGCTTGATTATGTGCATCCCTTTATGACTACAGTGTACCCATCTTCTGATGGCTACTTCCAGCAGGATAATGCACCATGTCACAAAGCTCAAATCATCTCAAACTGGTTTCTTAAACATGACAATGAGTTCACTGTACTCCAATGGCCTCCACAGTGACCAGAACTCAATCCAATAGAGCATCTTTGGGATGTGGTGGAACAGGAGATTCACATCATGGATGTGCAGCCAACAAATCTGCAGCAACTGCATAATGCTATCATGTCAATAGGGACCAAAATGTCTCAGGAATGTTTCCAACACCTTGTTGAATCTATGCCTCAACAAATTAAGGCAGTTTTTAAAGAAAAAGGGGTCCAACCTGGTACTAGCAAGGTGTACCTAATAAAGTGGCCGGTACATAAGCCATTCACTTACTATTGATGGTTGGGCATGAAGAAGCATCAGCAAAATGCTGCCATAAAGATTGAGCACCAGCTTAAAGGTGAAATGCTGTTGTGTTGGCATGGGTGCGCTGAGAGGAAGCAACAGTTTAGTTTCATGTGTCTGCTGTCTTAGATTGAACCTGCCTTGGTTTATACAACTTTACATCATATGAGAGGGAGATAAATGCTGTCAATACACTGTTCAAAATAACCACCGAATATAGATGCTTAATATTTTAAATAGTGTTCTGATTACAATCTGTCGCACTCTTGTCTTTGTACTCCTCACCTGGTTGCCGCCACACATGCTTGACACCATCTGAACCAAATAAGTTTATTATGGTCTCATTGGACCACAGGATATGGTGCCAGTAATCCATGTCCTTAGTCTGATTGTCTTCAGCAAAGTGTTTGCGGGCTTTCATGTGCATCATCTTTAGAAGAGGCTTCCCTCTGGGACAACCTAGTAGTGGGAAGTTGGCAACTTCAACTTGTCAAGTGAAATGGCATTGGCAATTACCCCCAAGCGGCTGAAGTTTTGAGACAAAGCAGAGGAGGATGGTGAGTGCACTGGCGCTGCATTGGTAACCCTAGCCACAATTTAATTAAATACAGACTTACTTTATTTAAATTTATTACTATTGGCTTTTTTAATTTGGACTGGCTGTGTATATTATATACATAGGGGCTGGCAGACTTTGCCCCGGGGCCCAGTAAGGTGTACTAAGACCTCTGTTTATTTTTATCTCTTTGCAGGGGTTAAAGTAAACACATACTTACATGGAAGCATTTGTGAGAGAAGTCATACATAACAAAACAATAATAAAATGGTCTAATAACAAAGTGCATTGTATTCTCTCAAATGCTTCCATGTAATTATGTGTTTACTTTAACCCCTGCAAAGAGATAAAGTGTCCAAACAACTATTCACCTGGAATGGAAACTAATTGGTTGATTACATTTGGATTTAATTTGAGTTACTGGAAAAACACACACATATATTTATATATAGTATCCCACAAAAGTGAGTACACCCCTCACATTTTTGTAAACATTTTATATCTTTTCATGTGACAACACTGAATAAATTAAACTTTGCCAAAATGTAAAGTAGTGAGTATACAGCCTGTATAACAGTGTAAATTTGCTGTCCCCTCAAAATAATTTAACACACAGCCATTAATGTCTAAACCGTTGGCAACAAAAGTGAGTATACCCCTAAGTGGAAATGTCCAAATTGGGCCCTATAACCATTTTCCCCTCCCCGGTGTCATGTGACTTGTTAGTGTTACAAGGTCTCAGGTGTGAATGGGGAGCAGGTGTGTTAAATTTGGTGTTATCGCTCTCACACTCTCTCATACTGGTCACTGGAAGTTCAACATGGAACCTCATGGCAAAGAACTCTCTGAGGATCTGAAAAAAAGAATTGTTGCTCTACATAAAGATGGCCTAGGCTATAAGAAGATTGCCAAGACTCTGAAATTGAGCTGCAGCACAGTGGGCAAGACCATACAGCTGTTTTACAGCACAGGTTCCACTCAGAACAGGCCTCGCTATGGTCAACCAAAGGAGTTGAGTGCACATGCTCAGCGTCATATCCAGAGTTTGTCTTTGGGAAATAGACATACGAGTGCTGCCAGCATTGCTGCAGAGGTTGAAGGAGTGAGGGAGTCAGCGTGTCGGTGATCAAACCATACGCCGCCCACTGCATCAAATTAGTCTGAATGATTTGTTGAGTGTATATGCTCAGCGTCATATCCAGAGTTTGTCTTTGGGAAATAGATGTATGAGTGCTGCCTGCATTGCTGCAGAGGTTGAAGGGGTGGGGGGTCAGCCTCTCAGTGCTCAGACCATACGCCGCACACTGCATCAAATTAGTCCAAATGGATGTCGTCCCAGAAGGAAAACTCTTCTAAAGATGATGACAAGCAGACTAAGGACATGGATTACTGGAACCATGTCCTGTGGTCCGATGAGACCAAAATAAACTTATTTAGTACAGATGGTGTCAAGCGTGAGTGGCGGCAACCAGGTGAAGAGTACAAAGACAAGTGTGTCTTGCCTATAGTCAAGCATGGTGGTGGGAGTGTCATGGTCTGGGCCTGCATGAGTGCTGCCGGCACTGTGGAGCTAAATTTCATTGAGGGAACCATGAATGCCAACATGTACTGTGACATACTGAAGCAGAGCATGATCCCTCCCTTCGGAGACTGGGCCGCACAGCAGTATTCCAACATGATAACGACCCCAAACACACCTCCAATACGACCACTGCCTTGCTAAAGAAGCTGAGGGTAAAGGTGATGGACTGGCCAAGCATGTCTCCAGACCTAAACCCTAATTGAGCATCTGTGGGGCATCCTCAAACGGAAGGTGGGGGAGCGCAAGGTCTCTAACATCCACCAGCTCTGTGATGTCGTCATGGAGGAGTGGAAGAGGACTCCAGTGGCAACCTGTAAAGCTCTGGTGAACTCCATGCCCAAGAGGGTTAAGGCAGTGCTGGAAAATAATGGTGGCCACACAAAATATTAACACTTTGGGCCCAATTTGGACATTTCCACTTAGGGGTGTACTCACTTTTGTTGCCAATGGTTTAGACATTAATGGCTTTGTGTTGTTATTTTGAGGGGACAGCAACTTTACACTGTTATACAGGCTGTACACTCATTACTTTACATTGCATTGTTGTCACATGAAAAGATATAAAATATTTATAAAAATGAGAGGGGTATACTCACATTTGTGGGATTCTATATATATGTACTTGGTATGGGGGTGGAGGAGGGCATGGAGGTGGGTGGCATTGTTGGTGGGGGTTTTGATGTCTTGGTGGGGGATTGGGGGCGTAGGGGCCATCAAAATGCACCTTCTCCTGTGTAGACAAAAATCCTTACACTGGTGTTCTGTCAGACTAGCAAATTCATCAGACTAGCGAACGGAAGAGGCGTTCCGTCAGCTGTCTGATAAAAAGTCCATACAGTGTATGCGCTGCTCTTCTCATAGCATTCCAAATGCAACTACGTCACACGCTGCATGTTAACAGCTGTCACATGTACAATTGGCATTGTGCGATACAGATTAGTACACACGCTGTCCTGTATTGTTTTGCACCTACTGTATATAAAAACTTTCTACCTTTTGTAGAAATCTACGGTTTCTTGTCCCTCTTTGAACACAACTGTCTGGTCTCCACAAGCATTGGACATACCTATCTTGAAATGTTACATTAACAAGAAACCGTAGACTTCTACAAAAGGTAGAACATTTTTACATAGGTACAAAACAATGCAGGACAGCGTGTGTACTAATCTGTGCCGCACAAGGCCAATTGTACATGTGACAGCTGTTAACATGCAGCGTGTGTACTATTATATTTACAAATAGAAATAGAAATGTTGCTAGTACGAGCAGCTGTTCCGTTCACTATTCTGATGGACTGTGACATAGTTGCATTTGGAATGTTATGAGAAGAGGATTTTTTTATCAGACAGCTGACAGAACGTCACTTTCGTTCGCTAGTCTGATGAATTCGCTAGTCTGATGAATTCTCTAGTCTGATAAATTCTCTAGTCTGATGAAAGTGCACACAGGAGACTTCAAAACCTATTCCTGACAATTATTTTTAGATAATCAGATAAAATACTGAAAATCAATGTAACTTTTGCTAACAAAATGAGTGTCCACTCCATTTAGAAATCCGGATTGTATCCTTCAAATATGGCAAGTGGTGGGTGCAGTTAGGCATTTGACGAAAAATCGCAGCAGACAAGGTGTTACAGGGATTAGACACAAAAGAAGCATGGGAAAAGGTCCCATTCTAGAATACACTTATAGCACTCATTATAGGCATAGAAATCTGGATAATAATCAAATTTGGAAATGATCAACAAAGGAAACTCAAGGTCTCAGGTCAGGATAAAACATAACTTTTATTGGGAACACATAAAAAATAGGAGATTAAAATATAGGGATGTGCAACTTAAAAACAATGCTCCTACTAGGATGATATAGTACCTTACAATCAAAATTAGTGGTTATAGAGGTTCAATTGTATATGTATTATATGTGAACCTTGATGGATCTCAAAGTCATATTGATCCAAATCACATGTAGGTTACACTATATAGGTAATAGTAACACTAATGAACCTCAAGGATTAAAGAGAGTCTATGTACTGATAGTACAGGTACCTAATAACATTACCAATAGTTCATGTTGAGAAAATATTTATAGATCAGTGTACAGATCGGGCATACCAAGGTATTCACAAGGTGATAATGGTTGTGGTGTTAGTCGTGTACTTAAATATCACATAGGAATGTGTTAATGCATACTTATATATGCCAATGTTACTTGGCTATAGGGTGGTTTGGTAAAATTTAATAACTTTATTAGCGGATTATTATCAATTCCTGAATCGTACCCCTGTTATCAAATTTTATTATGTAATTATTAGAGCACTTGTTGCTTTATAGCGTTCAGGTATATGCATATACTACTATGCCTCAGGTGTTTCCACAACTTATAAATGCTGTACCGGATTAGTACAATCCTGAGTTGTTGCGTAAGCGTGATAAATGCAGATTTTTGAGACATGCACAGATATAAGTTAAACTCCCCAAGGAATAATGGTGATTAGTGAACCAGATTGTCCTCCACTGCGTATTCCTAATCAAATTTGAGCACAAATATATAGAGTTACACTGACATGCTCACTGTATGAGAGCGTAATCAATTCTTGTTTGTTAGAATGTAGCTTAAGTCTTTAAGATTCACTATATATTTGAAGTAGAGAACACTTTGCAGCTTGAACAATTCTCCTAAGTGCTCATATTAAGTTGTAAAGTTGGAACAACTTAATTTTGTATGCAAATGGTAGCTTATACGTATATCAGGGGTTACTGCTTAATTTCGCCGGTTTACCGCCCGACTCTAATAAGTGTGAGTCAGTGTAGTGACGAGTTCAAAAATAATATCCACTTCACCTACCCTTGTGATAACAGATTATTAATATAACATTGGTGTCATTCAGTCCTAGCATATCAGTATGTCAAGTCTTAGAAATAAGTAGTACGATCCCCATATAGGGTTAACTTGGTAACCGTAAGTGCGGTCTGCCTTGTGTTAATATATATCTATAAATACACCCTATAGTGATCCTCAACTGATCTGGGATACCATCTGAGGTGTCCGAAATTAAGAACTATGGCTAAGTATTCCTAGGTAGAGCAAGCCCTAACAAACACAGGAGCTCCCTGACTCCTCACCAGTACCCTAACATGTTTCGCCGTTCTCACGGCTTTCTCAAAGGGGTGTGTGTGCGCGCGTCGCGCTTGGATTGGCTTTTTATGTGCAAGGAAGCTGGGAGTTCCCTCCCCTCTCTATGATGTCAGATGGTCATGTGACTTGCGGCCGATAATAGTCCTGAGCATGTATTGTGATCTTGCAGATATGAAGATTATATGTTGATTGCGTATATTACCATTGCTTTTAAGTATATGATTGTATGCTTAATATTTGTTCATGTTAATATATTGTTTTTCGCTCACATTAAAATCCATAATGCATATGTTTATGCTTATAACCGCCATCCATAAGTGGTAACTGAATGAGCTTAAACAAGCTATATTTGTTCATAGACATGACATAACCTTTTGTGGGGTGCTTAAGTGTAATGCTGCATCTCAATTAGATGTTGATAAAAGAATATGGAGTGGTATTTGTGAAGGAATGTGTAAATCACATTATAGTTTATATCAAAATGCCCCTTTAGAATGGGGAGTTGGTGCTGATACAGTATGTGCCTATCCTATTTGGTTCGAGTTTATAAATTCATAAAATTAATATGTGGTTGTGAGTGTGTTGGTAGAGCCTAACCAGGTAAGGTTAAGCCCTAACAGATTTGGTGAAGTGTAGAGATATGCGATTGCATATTCAAAAGAATTTTAATTTTAAAGACACCCAGTGAGTGTATTGCTGGAATCTGTTGATGTGGCAGTGCTCCATAGTGCAGGCTAGGTGATGTGGTGGGGGTGTTTTCTTAATTTTTGTGCCAGTTGGCTAGTTATTCTTTGACATGTATCTTCTTTTACTCTGAGTGTACTTATTCTTTTGAAGACTTTTTTGATGGCTTATGGTCAATATCTACAATCAATGTATTTTAATATGAATTTCAGGTTAATATTAATACTACAATCTTCCTTAATCTGTATATTTCTAAATTACTATATCAACTGATGTTTTTTGATTTGATATGTTGTGAGTAGTTCATATAATCCTCATGCTTTTGTATGCAATTCTCATGCTCTCTATTTTGCGTCATTTGACCTATTGTTCATACAAAGTGAACAAAATTATTGTATTCGTTTAACCCATACGGGTGAACAGAATTGAGCAGGAAAATCCATCTTGTTTCTGCTCTGAGGAGTGTCTTTTCATGGTTTCCTCCTCTAATTCCCAGGGTCACTTTCTGTAATCCAAAGCACTGTAACTCTGATTGTTTGGATTTGTGTACTTGTAGAAAATGTCTGGCAACTGAGGTGATGGGTTTATCTGCATCTTTGTCTTTTTGGGCATTTTTAATGTTCCTCAGGTGTTCTTGTAGTCTGGTTCTGAGCTTCCTGGTGGTCATACCCACATAGAATAAATTACATTTGCATGTCAGAGCATAGATGACTCCCTCTGTATGGCAATTGATATGTGCATTGATTTTGTGTATCTTGCCAAATCTGTCAGTTATTGTGTTTGTTTTTTTCACGTAACTGCAGGTACTACAAGTACCACATTTGAAAGTACCCTGTTTTAATTTTGTTTTAGTTCTTTCTCCAGAAAAATGGCTCGGGCTGATCATATCCTTGAGATTTCTTGCCCTTTTGAATCCTATCGCTGGCTTATCATCCAGTATGTTTTTCAAAATAGGATCAGCTTTCAAGATGTGCCAGTTGTCTTGCAGGATTTTGATCACTTTTTTGGTTTGAGGGTTATGAGTGGTAATGAATCTAACTGTTTCTACAGATTTGTTGTTAGTTTTTTTGTTCAACAATTCTTGTCGAGGGGTATGTCTTGCTCTGTACTCTGCCTTTTTTAAGGATCTCTTGCTATAACCACGCTGTACTAGTCTCTCTTTTAGTTCTTTGGCTCTGCATTTGTAGTTTTCCTCACTGGAGCAGTTTCGTTTGATTCGCAAGAACTCTCCTGTGGGTAGTGATTTGGTGGTGCTTGGAGCATGGGCACTAGAGTGGTGTAGAATGCTGTTAGTTGCCGTGGGTTTTCTATACAGGTCGGTATTGATGGTTCCTTCCTGGTTTATGTTAATTTTTAGATCCAAAAATGTAATTTCAGTTTGACTTGATTCGTATGTCAGTTTAATATTGACATTGTTGGTATTCAGGATACGCATAAATTTATCCAGATCCGACTTGTTGCCCTCCCATAGAAAGAGGACGTCGTCTATATACCGCAGCCACATTGGTATCTGTGACATATAGCTGGAATTCTGATCTGAAAATACTGTGTTTTGTTCCCACCATCCTAAGAACAAGTTGGCATATGTGGGCGCACATGATGTGCCCATCGCTGTGCCTCTGATTTGCAGATAAAATCCATGGTTGAACGTGAAGTAATTATGATGAAGAACAAAACTTAGCAGGTTAAGGATAAATTCATCATGAGAGTGGTCTTCACTTGATCCCATATTTAGAAAACTCTTGATTGCTTTTAGTCCTAGATCATGGTTTATGCTTGTATAAAGCGATTCAACATCGGCTGTTACTAACCAAGTGTTGGGTTTCACATGCAGATGTTCAAGGTGTTTTAGAACATCTGGTGTATCTTGGACGTATGATGGTAGTTGTGACAGGTATTCACGCAACCTATAGTCTACGTATTTGCTGGCTTTTTCAGTAATGCAATTGATTCTTGAGACTATAGGGCGTCCAGGTGGGTGAGTTTGATTCTTATGTATTTTTGGGATCAAGTAGAAGGTTGCAGTCGTTGGGTTTTCCACTTTCAGGAATTTGTATACCAACAAGAACTCGATAAATACGAACAAGAAATCAAGATAGCCAAACACGGCAAATTAAACAGAGACAAAGCAGATTATGAAAGTAAAAAAGTTTACAAATGGAAAAAGAGGAATAACAACACCAAAGGCAAACCATCAAAGGTCACTATAATAGAAAGCGACATTTCAGATACAGATATTGATGAGACTGATAACTCAGAAGCAGAAACAGAGACCGCAACACCTAGCACATCCTCCAATGAGAGGTTAACACGCCGCAAGAGAAAGAATTTTTTTAGAGGAAAATGCCTCTTCATCCACAAACGCACCAGAAGAGGCAGGGGGAAAGCCAAAAAAACCAATGAAGAACAAAAACAACAGTCACAGCAAAACAGAGAGGAAGGGCTGGAAACCGTACAAAAGAGACCCAAGTCCTTTCTCCCAGATCAGAATGACAAAATGAGAATTATAAATCTATCAAATAAATTACTTTCAGAAGAACACATCAAAATCCTTTCTAAAGGGCTCTCTTTCTGTCCAACTCCAACGAATGATAAATTTGAAGTGATAAAGGATGTGCAGCTATTCCTAAGAAAAATAGCATTAAAAAGAATATATAATCACAGTAACATTCACACTGCAGAGGATGATAACACTGCCTGGACTGAAGATGAACAATCTAGTCTGGCTGCGTTGGAGGACCTATTAAGAGACAATGAATCTCCACAACAACCAACTTGGAGAGATAAAATAAAGAATAAATCTCAATTCATGCCCAAGATTAGTAACAACCATTATCTGGAAGTATTCAACAACATGGTATGTAAACAAATAGTTGATTTAAACAACCATCAAACACAACATAATCTCTCATTTAAAGAACAACAAGCACTATCTGAAATACAAACATGGAAGGACGTAATAATAAGGAATTCAGATAAAGGTGGGAATGTGGTTATTTGGCCAGTTGAATTATATCTAATGGAAGCAGAAAAACAACTACGAGATATTAAATGCTATAAAAATCTCCATTTTAATCCAACTCAAGTATACTTGGAAAAGTACACAACAATGATTGAAACTGCCAGATATAACTGCATTATCAGCCCCAAAGAATACAAATTCCTGAAAGTGGAAAACCCAACGACTGCAACCTTCTACTTGATCCCAAAAATACATAAGAATCAAACTCACCCACCTGGACGCCCTATAGTCTCAGGAATCAATTGCATTACTGAAAAAGCCAGCAAATACGTAGACTATAGGTTGCGTGAATACCTGTCACAACTACCATCATACGTCCAAGATACACCAGATGTTCTAAAACACCTTGAACATCTGCATGTGAAACCCAACACTTGGTTAGTAACAGCCGATGTTGAATCGCTTTATACAAGCATAAACCATGATCTAGGACTAAAAGCAATCAAGAGTTTTCTAAATATGGGATCAAGTGAAGACCACTCTCATGATGAATTTATCCTTAACCTGCTAAGTTTTGTTCTTCATCATAATTACTTCACGTTCAACCATGGATTTTATCTGCAAATCAGAGGCACGGCGATGGGCACATCATGTGCGCCCACATATGCCAACTTGTTCTTAGGATGGTGGGAACAAAACACAGTATTTTCAGATCAGAATTCCAGCTATATGTCACAGATACCAATGTGGCTGCGGTATATAGACGACGTCCTCTTTCTATGGGAGGGCAACAAGTCGGATCTGGATAAATTTATGCGTATCCTGAATACCAACAATGTCAATATTAAACTGACATACGAATCAAGTCAAACTGAAATTACATTTTTGGATCTAAAAATTAACATAAACCAGGAAGGAACCATCAATACCGACCTGTATAGAAAACCCACTCATAACCCTCAAACCAAAAAAGTGATCAAAATCCTGCAAGACAACTGGCACATCTTGAAAGCTGATCCTATTTTGAAAAACATACTGGATGATAAGCCAGCGGTAGGATTCAAAAGGGCAAGAAATCTCAAGGATATGATCAGCCCGAGCCATTTTTCTGGAGAAAGAACTAAAACAAAATTAAAACAGGGTACTTTCAAATGTGGTACTTGTAGTACCTGCAGTTACGTGAAAAAAACAAACACAATAACTGACAGATTTGGCAAGATACACAAAATCAATGCACATATCAATTGCCATACAGAGGGAGTCATCTATGCTCTGACATGCAAATGTAATTTATTCTATGTGGGTATGACCACCAGGAAGCTCAGAACCAGACTACAAGAACACCTGAGGAACATTAAAAATGCCCAAAAAGACAAAGATGCAGATAAACCCATCACCTCAGTTGCCAGACATTTTCTACAAGTACACAAATCCAAACAATCAGAGTTACAGTGCTTTGGATTACAGAAAGTGACCCTGGGAATTAGAGGAGGAAACCATGAAAAGACACTCCTCAGAGCAGAAACAAGATAGATTTTCCTGCTCAATTCTGTTCACCCGTATGGGTTAAACGAATACAATAATTTTGTTCACTTTGTATGAACAATAGGTCAAATGACGCAAAATAGAGAGCATGAGAATTACATACAAAAGCATGAGGATTATATGAACTACTCACAACATATCAAATCAAAAAACATCAGTTGATATAGTAATTTAGAAATATACAGATTAAGGAAGATTGTAGTATTAATATTAACCTGAAATTCATATTAAAATACATTGATTGTAGATATTGACCATAAGCCATCAAAAAAGTCTTCAAAAGAATAAGTACACTCAGAGTAAAAGAAGATACATGTCAAAGAATAACTAGCCAACTGGCACAAAAATTAAGAAAACACCCCCACCACATCACCTAGCCTGCACTATGGAGCACTGCCACATCAACAGATTCCAGCAATACACTCACTGGGTGTCTTTAAAATTAAAATTCTTTTGAATATGCAATCGCATATCTCTACACTTCACCAAATCTGTTAGGGCTTAACCTTACCTGGTTAGGCTCTACCAACACACTCACAACCACATATTAATTTTATGAATTTATAAACTCGAACCAAATAGGATAGGCACATACTGTATCAGCACCAACTCCCCATTCTAAAGGGGCATTTTGATATAAACTATAATGTGATTTACACATTCCTTCACAAATACCACTCCATATTCTTTTATCAACATCTAATTGAGATGCAGCATTACACTTAAGCACCCCACAAAAGGTTATGTCATGTCTATGAACAAATATAGCTTGTTTAAGCTCATTCAGTTACCACTTATGGATGGCGGTTATAAGCATAAACATATGCATTATGGATTTTAATGTGAGCGAAAAACAATATATTAACATGAACAAATATTAAGCATACAATCATATACTTAAAAGCAATGGTAATATACGCAATCAACATATAATCTTCATATCTGCAAGATCACAATACATGCTCAGGACTATTATCGGCCGCAAGTCACATGACCATCTGACATCATAGAGAGGGGAGGGAACTCCCAGCTTCCTTGCACATAAAAAGCCAATCCAAGCGCGACGCGCGCACACACCCCCCTTTGAGAAAGCCGTGAGAACGGCGAAACATGTTAGGGTACTGGTGAGGAGTCAGGGAGCTCCTGTGTTTGTTAGGGCTTGCTCTACCTAGGAATACTTAGCCATAGTTCTTAATTTCGGACACCTCAGATGGTATCCCAGATCAGTTGAGGATCACTATAGGGTGTATTTATAGATATATATTAACACAAGGCAGACCGCACTTACGGTTACCAAGTTAACCCTATATGGGGATCGTACTACTTATTTCTAAGACTTGACATACTGATATGCTAGGACTGAATGACACCAATGTTATATTAATAATCTGTTATCACAAGGGTAGGTGAAGTGGATATTATTTTTGAACTCGTCACTACACTGACTCACACTTATTAGAGTCGGGCGGTAAACCGGCGAAATTAAGCAGTAACCCCTGATATACGTATAAGCTACCATTTGCATACAAAATTAAGTTGTTCCAACTTTACAACTTAATATGAGCACTTAGGAGAATTGTTCAAGCTGCAAAGTGTTCTCTACTTCAAATATATAGTGAATCTTAAAGACTTAAGCTACATTCTAACAAACAAGAATTGATTACGCTCTCATACAGTGAGCATGTCAGTGTAACTCTATATATTTGTGCTCAAATTTGATTAGGAATACGCAGTGGAGGACAATCTGGTTCACTAATCACCATTATTCCTTGGGGAGTTTAACTTATATCTGTGCATGTCTCAAAAATCTGCATTTATCACGCTTACGCAACAACTCAGGATTGTACTAATCCGGTACAGCATTTATAAGTTGTGGAAACACCTGAGGCATAGTAGTATATGCATATACCTGAACGCTATAAAGCAACAAGTGCTCTAATAATTACATAATAAAATTTGATAACAGGGGTACGATTCAGGAATTGATAATAATCCGCTAATAAAGTTATTAAATTTTACCAAACCACCCTATAGCCAAGTAACATTGGCATATCTAAGTATGCATTAACACATTCCTATGTGATATTTAAGTACACGACTAACACCACAACCATTATCACCTTGTGAATACCTTGGTATGCCCGATCTGTACACTGATCTATAAATATTTTCTCAACATGAACTATTGGTAATGTTATTAGGTACCTGTACTATCAGTACATAGACTCTCTTTAATCCTTGAGGTTCATTAGTGTTACTATTACCTATATAGTGTAACCTACATGTGATTTGGATCAATATGACTTTGAGATCCATCAAGGTTCACATATAATACATATACAATTGAACCTCTATAACTACTAATTTTGATTGTAAGGTACTATATCATCCTAGTAGGAGCATTGTTTTTAAGTTGCACATCCCTATATTTTAATCTCCTATTTTTTATGTGTTCCCAATAAAAGTTATGTTTTATCCTGACCTGAGACCTTGAGTTTCCTTTGTTGATCATTTCCAAATTTGATTATTATCCAGATTTCTATGCCTATAATGAGTGCTATAAGTGTATTCTAGAATGGGACCTTTTCCCATGCTTCTTTTGTGTCTAATCATTGATTCAATACACAGCACCACTGACCCCAGTTATAACTTAGCATAAGCTACTTAATACCACAAGGGTACAGTCATAGTGTATTACATCACAGGGTAGTGCCATTGAACCCCCTTTTTCTCTATCAAGGTGTTACAGGGACATGTAACCACAATTTTTTCTTTCATGATTCAGCTTTAATTTCCGATTTACTTCTATTAGCAAATTTGCTTCATTCTCTTAGTATTCTTTGTTGAGAGAGCAGCATTGCACAACTGGGAGCTAGCTGAACACATCTGGTGACCCAATGACAAGCTGTTTGGCTAATATACTGATGATGTGGCTTCTATCAACAAGCCAGCAAAATAATACAGTTTATACAACAGTTAAACCAAGTGCTTTAAGACTTTATTATTATTATCAGTTATTTGTAGAGCGCCAACAGATTCCGTAGACTAAAATTAAATCACTGTTCCCTCTAAGGCTAGTTTTGTGAGTGACTCAGCAGTGAAACAGTTAATTAGAACACTACACATTGGAGTCTGCATTGTGTAATGTCTGCTAATTGATCTACTTAACTGTTTCACTGCTAGGTTGCTCACAAAAACTATCCTTAGAGTGAAACCCTGTTTGAGAGCTATATTTTTCTTAAAGGGATACTAAACCCATTTTTTTCTTTCATGATTCTGTTAGAGTAAGCAATTTGAAGCAACTTTATAATTATTCTCACTATCAATTTTTCTTCATTCTCTTGTTATCTTTATTTAAAAATCAGGAATTTAAAGCTTAGGAGCCAGACCATTTTAGGTTCAGCACCCTGGATAGCGCTTGCTTATTGGTGGCTACATATAGCAAACCAATAAGCAAGCATAACCCAGGTTCTGAGCCAAAAATGGGCCGGTTCTTAAGCTTTACAATCCTGCTTTTTAAATAGATAGCAAGAGAACGAAAAAAAAAAAAAATGATAATAGGAGTAAATTAGAAAGTTGCTTAAAATTGCATGTTCTATCTGAATCATTTATGAAAAAATGTGGGTTTAGTGTCCCTTTGATGGGGTATATATATATATATATATATATATATATATATATTTATTAATAACTGCAGGACACAGTTTTATGGGGTTAAAAGTACCGGGTGTAGGGTGCCTTTGCATTGCGGTCTATGGGGACTATGTTATCCCTGTAGATATATATATATATATATGAATATAAACATATATATTTATATTTTCTGCCCATCACTGTGCGACTTACCCCCTTTCTATGCTAGTTCACAGCATGGGAACGAGGCTCCCATTGAAGCCTATGGAAGCGTGCTCTCGTAAGCGCAATGCTTCTGTGCAACGCGAGGTGGCGTTTACATTGCACTTCACTTGTAACAGCACATTTGCGTGGCCTGGTATTACTAAGTTGTGCACAAATATCGCTTTCACAGAAGTGAAATTTTGCACTCAACTTGTAATCTAGTTCTAAATGTTTAATTCTCTGTCATTATAGAAACACAATATAGGTACAAATCCAGGATTCCAAAATCAAGACTTTTTAAAATTTATTTCTAAAAATAAAATTATTAAAAATTCATTTTCCCCACAAGTAACGCATGTTTAGTAAATGCTAAATGTATGCCTATGTCTATATTTATAGATCTGATTATAATACTGTACAAGTACAAATCCCCAAATCCAGAAATCCAAAATCCAGACTTATTCTGAAATCCAAACTTTTAATTAATATTTTTTTAAATAAAACGATAAAAAAAAATACTATACATCTCTGCTTGTAAGTCACAATCTTCTCTGCCAGTGTCTTTTTTTTTCTGTGTCTCTAAAATGCAAATTATAGTCTATATTTATTTAAAACAACAAATATTACCTTTCTGATCAAGTAAACAATGATTTATGTGGTATAGGCAACAAATTATTTGTTTCTGAATTTGTTCTTATTGTGTTGATGATGAAATTGTTTTGCAACTATAATGTAGTTCCACGTGGTGCAATTGGGACATTTGTAACAGCCTGTTTTTGAAGCAACTGTTTGTTTAGTGTAACACTGAGGGCCAGATTATGAGTTGCGCAATAACAGTTACACGCAAGCAATATTGGGTCTATCAAAGATGTTTGCATACGTCGATGTAAAAAGGAGTTATTTTAAAAATCATACAAAAAGGATAATTGAACAATTCACAAAAAAATACCTAGATGCATAAAAAAATTGTAACAAAATTGTTCATCAAAAATCATATTTTATCAAAAACGTAATTTTTTTAATGTAAATTACACAGCCAAAATTGTAAACCACATGGGTGCATTTCAGTATTGAACAGAAGCAATTTTGTAATATACACGTATTAGCAAAAATGCTTCTAGTAAAAGCTATAGCTGTTTCAAAAGTGTATTTAAGTATGCACAGTGCACCAGCATTTTATACACAGCACTTGCTTAGAGAGCCTAAGGTGCTTGTATCATCTGGTAATGACTCAATTTGTTAATTGCTGACATGATAAAGCCCCACTGGCACTCTGAGCAGCTGCAGTATTTATATTGGTGGTGAGAATATCTAGCTATGCTTCACATGCACGTGCAGATAAAAATGTTAACACTAAAATAGAGATAACTTTTACTAGAAGCATTTTTGCCAATACATATATATATTACAAATATGTTTTTATTCAAAGATGTTCATCTATGTACATTTAAATTTTGAGTGGGATGTCCCTTTAAATATGCACAGCGTAAATCATATTTCAGTTGAAATAATTTTTATTATTTTCCAGTTAAATAACATCTTTAGGTACATCAAAACATAAGTAAACAAAATGTTGCTAACAATATATCCTAGTGCAAATTATCATATAGTTTATCACTTCACTTGTTTGAATGCGCACTAAGAAGTACCAAGCCCCCAGAGTTGTGAAACTCTGAAAGAGTTGGCACTAATCTCCTCAGATTAATGTCCATAGTTTACACATATTCCAGTATCTCCTGGTATTAATGTCCATTAGATAATTTCCTATAATTAAGGAGAAAAGATCAAACAAAATACTACTAACAAACTAAAATAACTATAAGTGTCCAACTTACAAATCTGCTTGTTTTCAAGGCTTAGACAATTGCTTATAAAGAAGGGTAAAATCATTAAAGTTACCTTAAGAAAAGATATCGTTTGTCGAGCAGAGCCGGGAGAGGTTAACTTCTATCCTTTCGGAAGACCGAGGTTACCACCCATAAATGTAAGAGTCTAGAGGGGTCCACTCACTCCTTCTCAACTTCCCTCATTTTGTTCCCTCAAAATCCAGTAAAACCAGATTTTATGAAAGCTTTCATTATTACCCTGTATCAGAGAGGCCTGTTCCGACAGAGTATGTAGTTTTAAATTTCTCCATAGCCTCAGCACAAGTCGGAACCCCCACTTTCCAGTGTTTTGCTACACAAATTCTGGTAGCCGTGCATAGAGTTTTCATGAATGTGTTTATGGCTGAATTGTATATTGGGATGTGTTCATTTAAGAGGGCCTGTGCCGCTGTCAAATTTATATTTTCCGATAGAATTGTACCCAATAGGGTTGAAAGTCTAGACCAAATTGATCTCACCTTCGGGCATTCCCACCACATATGAATGTATGTACCCACTTCCTGGCATCCTCTATAGCATTTATTGGTGGCTCCCTTTGAGAAGTGTGACGTTTTATCCGGGGTCAGATACCAGCACTAATCATACCCCTACTAGAGTCTCGGGTTATAGCTAACCAGTCATCCATCGATACTTCAGTGCCTAGATCTTTTACCCATCTGTCAATTAGCGGGGTCCTTGAGTTGTATCTCGCTCTTTGTATAGCTATGTATAAATGTGAGACCATTTTTTTGTCCCTAGCCTTGGAGCTTATAAAGTGTTCTAGTATAGTCACCCCTCTTGATAAGGGAAGATGTAAATATCTGTGGATCGCAGATGATATTTGCAGATATAAAAACCAATGGAGCTTATGGGGTGTTAACCTCTCCTGTACTTGTAGATATGTTCTAAGTTTCCCATTCTCCAAGAGGTCTGCTACTCTGTATAACCCCTTATTTTCCCATTTTCCCAAATGTGGACGCAGTTCCCTTGGGAGTATAGTGTTGAGTGGCCTGGTTACTGAGTCTTTCGGTAGTAACTGAAGGGAGTTTGTCAGCACTGTCCAGGTCTGTACTGTTTCTCGAGAGGTCACTGAGTCATTTCCAGTGTTAGTATGTCTTTGGCTTGAGGTCCAGAGTATATCAGATGGGTTGTCATGCTCTCCTAAATCTGCTTCCAAGGTTGTCCACACAATATCACCTGAATTTTTGTTCAGCAATATATCTTGAACTAGTCTGGCTGCTTGATAATACTCCCTCAGGTTTGGCATCCCTGCCCCTCCCACCTGTTTGTGTTGTTGCAGAATCTTAGAGGCTATTCTAGCTGTTTTGTTACCCCTCAAGAAGCACGTCAAGTCTTGTTGTAGTCTGTGTAGGTCAGGGATTGGCACTTTTATTGGTAGAGCCCTGAAAAGGTATAGTATTCTTGGGAGTATGTTCATTTTTATTGCCGAGAGACGCCTGAACCATGAGAATTGCTTACTTTTCCACTTACGTAAGTCTGATCTAATTTTCTTATATAGGGGAGTGTAGTTTAGTTTATACAAATCTTTATAATCGTGGGACAGTTTGACTCCTAAGTAGTGTATCGCTTTTTTTGCCCAGGCAAAGGTAAAATTAGTTTCTATTAGTTTGCGAGTGTGGGTCGGGAGAGCAATAGGTAATCCCTCACACTTGTCTAGGTTAATTTTGTATCCCGACACATCAGAGAACTCCTGCAAAGTGTTATATAAATTTGGTAGAGTTATTAGAGGTTTTGTCAAAGTCAACAGGATATCATCCGCAAAAAGTGAGAGTTTATATTCATTTTGTTTTACTTTGACCCTGTGTATATCTGGGGAATGTCTTATCTTCGCCGCAAGGGGTTCTATGCACATTGCAAATAGCAGTGGTGATAGAGGGCATCCCTGTCTAGTTCCTCCTTGAATGTCTATGGGGTCTGACTGATATCCTGCTGCTTTTACTACCGCTATTGGGAAAGAATAAATACTCCTAATTGCTGTCACAAAGGGGCCGCTGACCCCAAAAACCGTCAATACCTCAAACATATATTCCCAATCTACTCTGTCAAACGCCTTCTCTGCATCCAAGGAGAGGAGCAGAGAAGGCGTCTTCGTTCTCTCCAAGTAATCTGTCAGGTTTGTAGTCCATCTGATATTGTCAGGTGCTTCCCTATCCCTAACAAACCCCACCTGGTCAGGATGTATCAATGAGGGGAGGTGTTTTTTTAATCTATTAGCAAGAATTTTAGTAAAATTTTTTATATCCTGGTTGATTAGTGAGATAGGGCGATAGCTTTGGCACAGTTTTGGGTTCTTTCCAACTTTAGGGATCACAACTATCTTGGCTCTAAGGATGTCTGGAGGGATATCCCTACCTGTCATGATGTCGTTGCAAAATTTTAGTAGATGTGGTAACAATGCTACCTTAAATAATCGGTAATACTCCCCAGGAAACCCATCTGGGCCTGCTGCCTTACCCGGTTTCAAATTTTTAACTGCGTCAATAACTTCCCTCATTGTTATTTCTGCGTTTATTTCCTTTAGAGCCTCTTTTCCAAACGTCGGAAGTTGGGCTGTCAATAAAAACTGTTCTCTAAGCATTTTGGTATTTACCGTCGGATTAGTTTTGTTACCGTCATACAGTACCTGGTAGTACTTCGCAAAATTATCCGCTATTTCCTGTGGGTTTGCTGTGTATGAACCGTCTGCAGTTTGAATAGAGGTGATAGAAAAGGATTTAATTCTCTCCTGTAACTTATGGGCCAAGTATCTGTCAGGCTTATTTGAGTATATGTAATAATGGGCTTTCAGCCTTTGGGAAGCCCTAAATGAGGAAGCTGACATAAGCTCAGACAGTTCCCGGCGCTTTAATTGAAGAAGTTTAAAGACTGTGGTGGAGGTTGTCCGTTGATGCTGTCTAGTCAGGTCATCTGTCTCAATCTGTAGCTTGTCTGTAGTTGAGCGAATATTTTTGTTGTATATGGCTTTTGCCTTTATAAGAAGCCCTCTGATAAATGGCTTATGTGCCGCCCAACTGCACACTGGGTTAGCAGCTGAATCTGCATTTATTTCCCAGTATTCAGTTAATTCTTTTAAAATAGTTTCCTGTGTCTTTTGATTTTTAAGTACAGTCGGGTCATAAGTCCATGAGCGTATGCTGCTATATCCTATGATCCCCGCTACTTTAATACCTATTATAGAGTGGTCAGACCACGCACATGCATGTATGGAGGAGAATTTTAAGTTAGGTAACAGTATCTGACTAAGGTAAATGTAATCCAGTTTCGTTTCGAGTATGTCTTATGCGCATAAGAGTAGTATGTATAATCATTAGTTTTGCCATATAATGATTCCCAAGAATCTATCACATTATGTGTTAACAAGGCTCCCCTAATTGATTTGACCAATACATTGTGATGTTTTTGCTTATGGGTTAGTCCGAGAGTGTCACCCGTCTCAAGAACCTGCATAGGTAAGTTAAAATCCCCCCCAGGGCCATTTGCAAGAGCATTAGAGGGCAGCACTAGAAACGAGGACTTCCGGCTGTGGGGCGGAGCATGCAGGTAGCTGGCAGGTAGCTGCTGTCGGCTCCGTCGTTCCCGGTTTCTATTCTAGGGAATCTACAAACTCCAGCCTTCCGAATTGAGCCTTGGTCTATTGGGATTAGACCCGGCACCCGATCAGGGGATCTCGGGCTAGAAGTCACTACCAGGCTGAAATTGCTCTCTCGCCAAGGGCACACTGTCTAACTATCCAAGCATCCCAACCCAGGGTTCTGAAAACCGCATTGTGTCAGGTCTGCTGCACATTTCTCTCCCTGTAATTGTCTGCACTATAGCGGTAAACCTGAAACTGCATGGTTTGAAGGTGGGAGATAAGAAAAAGGTGGCATTCGTATAAAGTGACACTGACCTATAGCGCCTAAGTGCAGTGAGAGTGGATAACCGGCTGGAGAATCGTGCTGTCCGCTGTTACAAGATTGAAATCCACAAAGAATTTTGACTCTCCTTCGGATGTGGTGAGTTAACCCGCCGGGGTTTATTGCCCCTTAAAGCAGAAGGATCCTCAGGCACGCTACAGACTTTGCTATTTTGGAGGTGAAGGTGTGTTCCCGGCTGCTGCAGTGTGAACCAATCGAGTAACGGGAAGCCGACACTCCTACCTCCTGCGGGCGCCGCGCCAACTGTCTGAGGCCGTAGAGCTCTTCCATTCTCCCTCTACCTGCCGCAAATTGCTGCAGCCTATTTTGAGGTGTTAGACACACTACACAAGAGGACTGCAGACATCAAGCTGGCAAAGACCTAATTTGATTCAACAGTTACTGTCGCGGAGACTGTTCTAGCAGAAGGAATTACACGCCATTGAGGGCTGCCGTGGTTTGCTCCTTTACTGGGCTACAGACGGAACACCAAAGAGGAAAGAAGTATCAGAAAGGGCCCACTCTTTACTTGGCTGTATAACTTTCTTGGTGGATACCAGTGAAACGTGTGTATAATTCCTCACGAGTATAACCCAGAAGACATGTAAGTGCTACACCTAAGGGTGTCTAAATTTGGGTTATTACCACCTTAAGCAATTGGAGTGAGAGGCTATTGACCTCAGACGGTACTTTTTGTTTATCACACTCTTTTATTGAAGCTGGGCTTGGTATCTGGACTGTTGCTATTTCCTAATATCTACTTTGCAATAATACCAAACGAGACTTGTACTGTGGGATGTCTAGGGCTTTCTAAGGCCAATGTATAAAAGGTGACAAAGTACAGGTTGCAATCATCATATAGGTCCTTTTTGAGAGGCGTCTATACTTATATAATACATCAGTGCTTTAAAATTGAATGGGCGCCTAGTAATACAAATATTTCATGTGTAGGTGTATATATACAGTGGTTGAAACATTAGTTTTATCTTAGGTATGAAACTCCTTTTGATATAAGGCTAGTAAATACCACTGTTTGGAATCAGAAAACTTGTATCTAGAGAATAACCTGTAAAGGATATATATTTTGTTAAATAATGAGTTCTATAAATCCTCTATACCTGAATAACAGCAATTAATTTAAATTAGAGTTGGTTATAGTAAGTTTTGTGGCTTTAAATTTGGAAATAGAAGTGCTGAAGTTAACTTAGAGGCAACTGATAAAGATTTGAGATACAAGTGTTGCTTTTTTTTTTTTTTCCGCTCAATAAGTGCACTGGGATTGATAGTTTGCACCTTTTTTTTTTTTTTTTTTTTTTTTCTCAACAACCGGCTGATTTCAGCCCCTAAACACACATTGGGACCAGTGATTCCCTTTTTCTCTTTTTTTTTTTTTTTGCACAATAAGTGCACTGCGAGTGATATTGATATTTTCACTAACGGGCTGATTTTAGCCCCTATATACACATTGGGATCAGCGATTCCCCTTTTTTTTTTTTTTTTTTTTTTTTTTTTATTGCACAACAAGTGCACTGGGATTGATAAATTGCACCCCTTTTTTCAAGTTCACTAGGGAACACTAAGTGTAACACTCCTTTTTTTTTTTTTTTCACAATAAGTGCATTAGGATTGTTTGTTTGCATTTTTCACCAGACTGCCTCTTTGGCGGCCTGTCACTGACAATTTTACACAGGTTTTTTTTTTTTTTTTTTTTTTTTTACACCACAAGTGCACTGGGATTGATAAATTGCACCCCTTTTTTCAAGTTCACTAGGGAACACTAAGTGCAACACTCCTTTTTTTTTTTTTTTTTTTTTCTCTTTCACAATAAGTGCATTAGGATTGTTAGTTTGCATTTTTCACCAGACTGCCTTTTTGGCGGCCTGTCACTGACAATTTTACACAGTTTTTTTTTTTTTTTTTTTTTTTAATTATAAGTTGTGTATATCTCACATATATTGTATTGAATGGAGAGGTTCATCTCTCAACAAAAAAGTGCCTCTCCTAGTATGCCCCCGAAACACAAAGAGAAGCGTGGGAATCCCAAAAATTCAGAACTACCTCATGACACCTCACAAGACCGTAATGCTATGAATTTGTTTAATGATATGTCTGAATTTGCTGCGGAAGTGGCAAAAATGATGGCTCCACATTTAGACGTAGTCAAACAAGAAATTAAAGCTGAGATTCTTAACCTTTCTAATGAGATTAGACAATTCAATGCTCGAATGGAGGAGGTCGAGACAAGGGTTTCTGACCTAGAAGACAGAGTAAATGCTGCGAGTTCGGTATCGGCCGTCCAGGATAAGGCCATCACTCAATTACAAGCACGAGTGGAAGACCTCGAAGATAGGTCAAGACGAAACAACTTAAGAGTGATTGGCCTTCCTGAAACGGCTGATTTTCAAGATGTTTTAAAATTTGTCTCTGTCACACTTCCTCAGGCGCTCTTGATTCCCCCTCCTCCTACACCATTCTTGATAGAAAGAGCCCATAGAATAGGGACACTCAGTGAAAATAATATTTCATCTAAAACAAGGCCCGTAATTTTTAAATTTGTCAACTATCAGGATAAAGTCTTATATTTGAGCCACTATAGAAAGCTTAATTCCTTGGTTATCAATTCCCACAGAATCTTAATCTTTCAAGATTTTTCCGCGGAAACTTGGCCCAAACGTAGAGAAATGTCCCCCTTCTTCGACAAATTCAGCAAAGCAGAGTGTAGTGTGAGACTGGTTTACCCAGCAAGACTTCTAGTAAATAAGGCAGGGGTTTCATATGTGATAAACAACAGTGAGGAAGCCAGGTCTTTATGTAAAAAAATGGACATAGCGTGATTAGTAGTAGGTAATGAAAATGTCTTGGGAAGTCTTTAAACAAAATTAAGAATGTTAGACAGTGGATTTTTAAATCAGTATGTTATAAAATTGTACATATGTTTGGATGTGTTTTTTTTTCTTTTTTTTTTTTTTTTTTTTTTTTTTTTTTCTTTCCCTCTTCCTCTCTGCTGCTCCTTCCCTTCCCCCATACCCTTTTCTCCCTCGACCACACTTCCTCCCGCATAAATCGTTGTGGCCGCCTGACTATGAATTTGAGTCTGACACATTCGACCGATTTTGTGTGGACATATGTTAGACATGCTTAAGTTGGCGTCCTGGAATGTGGGGGGCATAAACTCCCCAATAAAAAGAAAGACTATAATAAAACATTTAGCTAAATTAAAACCGGATCTTGCCTTTCTGCAAGAGATGCACCTGAAAATCTCCGAAATGGGGAAACTTCAAACTAATTGGGTAGGGGAAGTAATTGCGGCGCCATTTAACGCCCGTAAAAGAGGAGTAGCTATTCTTTTAAATAAAAATTTAGAGTATAAAATAAACTCCTCAATTATAGATCAGGAAGGGCGATATATAATTGCAGAAATTACGATTAACAAAACACACTTTGTTCTATGCAATATATATGGGCCAAACAAAACGGATAGGGCATTCTGGGACAAGATGGTTTTACACCTCCTTAAATTTACAGGTCAGAATCTTATAGTGGCGGGGGACTTTAATTTAACAGCAGACCCTATCCTGGATAGGGCAAGTAAAGATCATAAGGTAACTCGCGATAGAAAGACGCTTATTCTTAAAAAATTTCTTAAGCAACTTGGGTTAATAGACACTTGGCGTGTTCAAAACCCTGACTCAAGAGCCTTCACATGCCTAGCAAAAGGGCAGCAATCTTTGTCTAGGATAGACCTTGTTTTGATGGCAGAATCGATGGCGGGCTTAGAGTGGGAAGCTGACATAAAAGAGATAACAATCTCAGATCATGCGGTAATTACATTATCATTCAATACACAGCAGCGTCCAGATACCACTAATCAAAATATCTTCTTCCCCAAATATTTAATGAATAACATCAATTTTCAGAATTGGCTGATCAACCAATGGAGAGATTATGAAAATTTTAATAAAGACTATAGAAATAAACCAGAGGTATATTGGGAAGCTGCCAAAGCTGTAATAAGAGGTAACATTAAAGCCTACATGTGCAAATTCAAGAAAAGAGTTAAACAGCAAGAAACCCAACTGAATAATCAAGTAAAAAATGCGTATAGGCTATACCTGAATGATCTCACGAGGGATAAATGGCGAAAGTACATAGAGGCCAAAACGGCTCGAGATATATTTTTCAAACAAAAAACTGCGTTAGATATTCAGAAGCAAAAGGCCTTATACGGTGGTTTTGTGGGTAGATCTGCCAAATTTTTGGCTAGGCTCACTAAAAAAAATCATAGGAATACCATAACAGCTGTTAGACCAAACACAGTCAGGTACACCAACAACACAGACATTACCAAGATCTTTTACGATTATTTTAGTGATCTTTACAGAGCCGAAGACTACTCGATAGAGAAACAGATAGTATTCTGGGATAAAATCCAGATTCCAAAAATCTCCTCAGAAAATTTGGCTGAGATAAATAAACCGATCAGTACGGAAGAGATAGTGGCAGCCATTAAGTCTGCCAAATTAAATAAAGCAGCGGGACCTGATTGTCTTCCCATTGAGTTTTATAGGATTCTTCAACCACATATTACTTTATCATTAGAAAAATTGTTTAACCTGTATTTCACTAGGAACAACAAATGCTCACCATATTTTGCAGCGGCGGTCATATCCTTAATCCCTAAAAAAAACAAAGAACCAGATCTTCCAGAATCATATAGACCAATCTCCGTATTAAATACGGACTATAAATTACTAACATCTATTTTAGCAAACAGATTAAAACTACATCTGGGTTCAATTATTCATGAAAATCAAGCAGGTTTCATGGCCGGGAGAAATCCTTCTAGGAATATACGAAAGGTTATGACCCTGATAGATTTTTTCTGGAATAAATATAGAACAACGAGACATAGGGACACGGTGGACCTAGCCTTACTAACACTAGACGCAGAAAAGGCGTTTGATCGCATTGCATGGAGACATTTATTCCATTCTTTAGAACAATTTGGTCTTACAGGACATTTCCATAAATTTATACAGCTAATATATTCGACTCCTACTTCATCTTTACTTATTAATGGGCAGATTTCTCAACGGCTGGTTTTACAGCGGGGTACGCGGCAGGGATGCCCTTTATCTCCGCTGTTGTTTAATATTTCATTGGAGCCTTTAGCAATTTTACTTCGACAAGAACTGGAGGGGATTCGGGTTGGAGACCAGAACCTAATACTACTAATGTATGCGGATGACATACTTTTAGGTCTGAGTAATATCGAACAGACCCTTCCTTGTTTACTTGAAGCAATCGAAACGTTCGGTGCTATTTCAGGTTATAAAATCAACCTTACTAAATCCGAACTTTTATGGCTCAATAGGAAAGATTGCTATATCAAACATCCTTTTAACGAAACCACACAGATATCTTATCTTGGTATTAAATTAAGCGCGAATCCAGATGAGTGGTATAAGCTAAATTTTGGTAAATGTTTTTCAAATTGTATAGACAAGATGGAAGGATGGAGGAATCTACCTATTTCCCTAACTGCTAGGGTCACACTCATAAAAACCATTTTGTTTCCCAAATTATTCTATCTCATACAAAACTTGCCAATTCCTATCCACAACAGAGATATAAAAAATTATAATAGGGCATGTTCTAACCTAATCTGGAAAGGTGCCAGAGCGCGTATCTCTACCGCACGTTTCATGTGTAACAAGGATGCGGCGGGTTTATCTCTCCCTAATATACAACTTTACAGCTTGGCAGCGCGGTTGAAGGTAGCGGTTGATTGGCTAACTCGTTGTGATCAGATCTCTCCAATATTCTGGGAGACAGCTTTGGTGGCGCCTTTTCGGTTGGATGCTATCTTACATTGCCCGATGAATACACTTCCATCTTCACTTTTTTCACTCAGTACTTATAGGTACATCATCCTAGCTTGGCAAGAATGTTGTGCTCTTGCGGATTGTTCACCCTATGTTTCCAAATATCTTCCCATTATAGGCAACCCTAATTTCACACCAGGTCTGTCTGATAAAGTGTTTAGGGTATGGGCATCTAAAGGTTTGGTATTTATCGTTCAATTGTTAGATGACAATCGTGTGCCTTTAACCTTTTCTGATCTAAAACATGTATTTGGGCTTGAGAATAAGGATTTCTACGCTTATTTGCAGTTAAGACATTTCTTTGTTGAGTTAAAGCAAAAATATGGAATTGAATGGGCTCTTTCGGTACTCCAAGCTAAAATTAATAACTTCCAAAGCGGCCTACACTCGATATCACCATTTTACAATTTTTTGATTCAGGGATCTTCTAGTCTTCAAAGAGAGTTCATAGCTGCAAAATGGAACAGGTTTTTCCCTGAGGTGAACAGTCAGGTCATTGAGAACACTTTCAAAACAATTGGAAAAAGCTGGGTACTGACGACTTGGAGAGAGACTCAAATTAAATTAGCCTTTATGACGTATTTGACTCCAACTAGGCTGACTAAGTGGTACAAGATACAGATGTTGTGCCCTAAATGTTCCTCTCAGAGTGCTGATATATTACATTGTTTTTGGAGCTGTCCCATGATTGTTCAATTCTGGCGCAGGGTAGAGCATTGGATTCAGTCCTCTCTCAAGATAGATTTCCATTTCCAAGCAAGGCAGATATTTTTTTTAGTGAATCCACACATTGTTCCTAGAAATCTCAAATTAATTAATTTGATTATATTTCTTGGCCGAAATATAATATTGAGAGCTTGGAAGGCTAAAGTAGCATCTAAGTTAAAGGATCTTAAAAATGTACTGTTGATTCACTTTACACAAGAACAGTGGAACTTGCAAGACTTTTCAGAGGAAACGCTAGCCAGATTCTTTAGGCAATGGGAATCATTTATTTTATCTCTCCCATCGGAAGCGCAAGTTAGGCTGGTTAAACCTTTTAGGGAAACCGCATATATGCAATTACAGGTATTAGCCGGTCATTTCCCCCGAATATGGTATAACACGGGAGAAGAGGAAAGGGAGTGAATATGGTCGGGGGAGGAACTTCTTCTCTTTTTTTTTTTTTTTCTCCTCTCTTTCTCTTCTCTTCTTTCCTCCCTTTTTCATTTTGTTTAGTTTGTCCTATACAGCAACCGCTGCAATTTTAAGTTTTTTGGAAGTTAGTTTTACCAGAATCGAGTAATGCAGGGCCTTGCCAAACTAAGCTGGATCTAATTTACAAGCTAAATGTTTTCATCTTACTGGTCGTAAAAGAGACACAGCCTACAAATAATTTTTTCTTTTGGTGTTAATATAGGTATTGTTTCAGAAGAATTGTAAGACATTTCATTTATGTGATTTTCTGTTCATGGGCATTAGGGGCATTCGTTAGACCGTATGTTGAATTAGGTCGTTGTACAATAGTTAATACTTAAAAACTGTGCAAGTCCGACAAAAATATAGGAAAATGGAAAAGTATATGAGTGGGTGCCACAGATAAGTGTACAGGATTCTTTTTACAAGGGGGCTTGCAATTTGCCAAAATGATTCAATTTTGCGATGTTTAATGCTCTGTTTTGTTCTACAATATGTTATATCTTGCCCTGCGCGGCAGAAAACGATGCATATGTGTTATGTGTACACTTGATTTGTGAAAATAAATAAAGATGTAAAAAAAAAAAAAAAATCCCCCCCAGGAATATTCTTGATTGTGACCATTGGGTAAGTAGTCGGGCGATTTGTTCAAAAAAGCTGTCTTGTTTGTCATTTGGGGCATATATGTTGCATAATGTGATCTCCTTCCCCTGTATCGACCCCCTCACTATTAGGTACCTACCCTCCGAGTCCCTCAGTACTTCCTCTGTAATAAAATTTAGTGATTGATGTATTAGAATGGTGACCCCCCTTTTTTTACTATCAGTTACAGAGTGATAATGTTGGGGAAACTGTCTAGACCAGTATTTGGGGATTATGTTGTTGGTGAAGTGTGTCTCCTGCAGAAATATTAAATTCGCTTTTAATCTATCATATTGGGTCATCGCTGTCCTGCGCTTAACATCGGTATTGAGACCTCTTAAATTATGTGAGATAAGATGAATAGTGTTTGTCATCATAAGCTTACCGTGATGTGGAATGCAGTCTTAACGGTCCTCCTTGTGACCTCTGACATATCTCTTCCCTCCCCCCCCAGCTCTGCCGACCACGACCTTCCTTCTAAATGTTATAGCAATTACAAGCATGGTTAGACACTAAATCAGAACGACAAAAACATAAATGAACTAGTAACAACAATTGAACACATAACAGGTGCACATATGGTGAGATCCGCCAAAGTCTGAAGAAAAAAAGAGACAAGGAAAAGAAAAAAAGGGGGGTGGGGTGGGAAGGGAAAGGAAGGAAGATAAAGAAAGGAAAAAATGTAGTAAAAAATAAACATTTAGTCAATGTGTGATGTGTAACATCGCCTGACTTCGGACATGCAGTAGCAGCATATCGCGTGAACACCAATAAGTAAAAATAATAATTTTAAATAAACTTCTTAGAGTGTTATAACCTCGTATGGCCTGCCGGTCATATTAAAACAATAGCAGGCAATTCTATCAGAAATAATTATCATATATGAAACTTTACGTTTCTGATTCTAGAGCTCCGGCCTAGACTCCATGCAGACCTGACGTCTAAAGTTCCGCCAAGTTGTGAGTGGAACAGTTCTGTTCGGTTCCATGCCCCTAGGAGTTCATCTTCCAGGATATTGTAAATGAAGATTTTCAGAATATCTCAGGTCTTGGTACCTTTCTTGGTTGCTTTAGTCCATTTGTCCCTGAGGGTGGTATGTTTTGCGGTCCTTTTGTGGGTCTTTTTCGGGAGGTGAATCAGAAGGTATATCAGGAATTTCCAAATGTAGCCGTTTACAGGTCTCCGGTATTTCTGACAGGTCTCTTAGCATGATAGATCTACCTTCAGACTGGATATGCAGGCCGAATGGGAAGGTCCATCTGTAGGTTATCTGGTTTTTCCTCAACAATGTGGTTAAAGGTCTCATTTTACCTCTGCGTTGCAGCGTTCTCAGACACAGGTCTTGGTAAAACTGTATTATAGACCCTTGAAATTTAAATGTCGGGGTCTTTCTCTGGAAACCGGAACATTTTAATGATCACATCCCTTGGTGGGGCGTCCTCTTTAGGTTTTGCTCGTAGCGATCTATGGGCTCTCTCCATCTAAAACTTCTCATCACTAGTTTCCCCTGTGATGGCTTGAAATAGTTGGTGTAGATAAATTGGCAACTCAGAGGTAGTGACTCATTCTGGGACCCCCTTAATTCTCCTATTCTCCATATCCTCCATTTTATCTTCTATTTCTGAGATCACTTGTTGTCGGGAGGTAATTTGCTGGGATAGTGCTGAGATTGCTTCTGCGTTGGAGGATTCATTGTCTTCTAATGAAGCTACTCTGTTGCCTATGTCCAACATGTCAGATCTAATTTCTGCCATGTTGTTAGTGATTGTAGTCTGGAAACTATCAAACTTGTCCCATATTTTTTCAAAATTTGTATTAATGTCCTGTTTTGACACCAACAGTTTAAGGTCTGCTTTTGTGACCGGCGTGGAGTCCCCATTACTGATTGGGTGTCTGAGTCTGATCCTACTTCTTCTTCTGTTATAGATTGGCGGGGGGGGACACTTTATCCCCTTTAGCCTTAAAAAAAGAGACTTGAAACTTGAGTCTTACTGACCACAGGCGGTTTATTTTGCTTTCTATTCGCCATTATTAATCAAGTGAGAGGTATGATCTGCAGCAGCTTGCAGTGTCCTTAAAGGGACATAATACTCATATGCTAAATCACTTGAAACTGATGCAGTATAACTGTAAAAAGCTGACAGGAAAATATCACCTGAGCATCTCTATGTAAAAAAGGAAGATATTTTACCTCACAATTTCCTCAGCTCAGCAGAGTAAGTTCTGTGTAAAAAGTTATACTCAGCTGCTCCCAGCTGCAGGTAAAAAAATTAAAAAAAATGAATAAATGAACAGCAGCCAATCAGCATCAGCAGTGCTGAGGTCATGAACTCTTACTGTGATCTCATGAGATTTGACTTAACTCTCATGAGATTTCATAGTAAGCTTCCTTTACCTGATTGGTGAAATAATATGAGAGTGCACAATGCTAGTCCCTTCAGATGTCCCAGGACAAACACACTAAAATGCTGCTTAGAAATCCTTTACAATGGGAGGTGGCTACTGAGGAACTTTTGAGGTAAAATATCTTTCTTTTTTACATATGTTCAGGTGATATTTTCAGGTGATATTTTCTAGTCAGCTTTTTACAGCTATGCTGCATCACTTTCAAGTGTTTAAACATTTGGGTATTATGGCCCTTTAAATGCAGCAACCTGGGAACAGGCCCTGTGTAACAACACAGAGAAAAAAGTGTATATGTGACTTCCTGCAACTAGCACACTAATTTCCAGCTTTACAGTCCTCCTGGTTAATTAAATTATGCTTTGTTTGCTTCGTTTGCTCTTGAAAATATGAGAGCCAGAGTCCTCTGCAGGACGTTTATTCAAAGTCTCTTTTGAACTATCAAAAATGACTCTGCAGTTGATGGGCGGCTTTTTTCTGTGCAAAAGCTTATCTGTTGCTAAGGATCTGCTTATATATTTATTCCCATGTCACTCTTATCATTTATGACCACCTTGTGTTTATACTTCCGATATTACTCTGTACGGCTGTCGCCATGCTGCTGCTTATATAAGTGCTTGCCTTTAGCGGTTATCCCTGCCACTGCCATCCCAGTTTTCAGACCGATACACTACCCTCTCACCTCTGTGGCGTCCTATACTTGTGTGTGCCAGCTTCATGTAGTCGGGCTATCCGCAAGCCGTGCATAGGCACTAAACCGCATGGCCAAGATGGCGTCTGTAACTTTTGAGCCCCGCAACTGTTATGCCGTTTAGCTTGCCGCTTCTCTTTCTTTGGCTGCTTGACAGTTTACCCGGGGCTTCGGTTAAGTCTGCAGATGGTCCGTTCTTTACAATTTTAGTGTAGCTTTGGCGATGTTACACGGAGCTATGCGTTCAGACCTCCATCTCTGAACGGCTCCAGGCTCCGCCCCCAGTAAATCATAATTTAAAGGGACAGTCAACACCAGAATTTTTGTTGTTTAAAAAGATAGATAATCCCTTTATTACCCATTCCCCAGTTTTGCATAACCAACACAGTTATAATAATACACATTTTACCTCTGTAATTACCATGTATCTAAGGCTCTGCAAACTGCCCCTTTATTTCAGTTCTTTTGACAGACTTGCATTTTAGCATTTCAGTGCTCACTCTTTGGTAAATTCATGTGCGTGAGCTCAATGTTATCTATGTGAAACACATGAACTAACGCCCTCTAGTTGTGAAAAACTGTCAAAATATATTCAGAATAGAGGCGGCCTTCTAGGTCTAAGACATTAGCATATGAACCTCCTAGGTTTAGCTTCCAACTAAGAATACCAAGTGAACAAAGCAAAATTCATAATACCCCCCCCCCCACATATGCCTAGATTACGAGTTTTGTGTTATGGCTGTGCGCAAATAGCGCATGCGTATTGTTTATTGCGCACTCTTCGTAGCGTAGGTATTACAAGTCTGAAAAGAAAGTCGTTACGCATATTCCCCTATAGAGATCAATGGAAACAGAAAAATAAACAGATTTTTCATCTAACACTCAATATCGCGAGAACTACACATTGCTCTGTCACATACAACTTAAAGGGACAGTCTAGTCCAAAATAAACTTTCATGATTCAGATAAAGAATGTCATTTTAAACAATTTTCCAATTTACTTTTATCACAAATTTTGCTTTGTTCTCTTGATATTCTTAGTTGAAAGCTAAACCTAGGAGGTTCATATGCTAATTTCTAAGCCCTTGAAGGCCGCCTCTTCTCTCAGGGCATTTTGACAGTTTTTCACCACTAGAGGGTGTTAGTTCACGTATGTCATATAGATAACACTGTGCTCACGTACGTGGAGTTCCAGTGAGCAAGCTCTGATTGGCTAAAATGGATGTCTGTCAAAAGAACTGAAATAAGGGGGCAGTTTGCAGAGGCTTAGATACAAGGTAATCACAGAAGTAAAAAGTGTATTTATATAACTGTGTTGGTAATGCAAAACTAGGGAATGGGTAATAAAGGGATTATCTATCTTTTCAAGCAATAAAAATTCTGGTGTAGACTGTCCCTTTAATGGACACAAATAATAATCATGTCAAATGTACAAACAACAATTGCCCACACAACATAGCAGATTCGCATTCAAAAATCACAATTATTTACAACAAATACTACATAACATTTACACAAAATGATGTTTCAACAAATACGTTTGGATCTGCATCACAGAAGAAAAGAACAAGAAAAACAAATTACACACTTATACACAAACCAAACATTCGCATTGGCGATTAGGAAAGATTTTCAAAATAAAATATTTAGAACAGTTAACAAATACGATATGCTAAAAAATTATAATTGGGATATTGCAATACTAAATTATGATAATGTTCTGCAAACGATCACCATGACATCATTGCATTCTACACATTCCCTAAAAACATATGTGGATTTAGAAACTCAATCTGAGCATGCGCAAATTCAACCTACTCAACATTGTACACATACAAATCTTCACAGCAGCACACCTGGACCTCGTTTACTTTAGAAACCGGTACATCATTAAGCATTTACATAGGGTATATAAGCACGCTCTGAACATGGATACCTTGACTGTATTGCTTTCTCGAGACAGGCACAGGTCTAGGCGTTGGAGGTTAGAGATAGTGAGAGAGAGATAGATAGTGTGGTATACCTTTAACTCTAACCCCTCCTATTTGGTCTCCACCCTATTTAAGGACTACCTGTAACACTCATTTACTGCCTGATTATTGAAGTCATAGCTACTCTGTTGTAGCTTTCCTTATTTCAGGTCTCCTATTGCTTGTATCCTGTGCAAAGTGGTTTACTATGTTTACTTTTGCTTCATCTTGAATCTCTTACGATCTTATCGTTACTTCGTCATTACCGAGTCTGGATCATTCAACGGCCGGATCTACTTTTTCACCGCTACCCGGAAGTAAGCCGCATTCACACACGCTGCCTGTCCCAGACACGGATCCTCCAATGCAGTAACAGAATAACCACGGTCCTCAAGGTGGTAACGTACACGAACAAAGCTAAAGCCTTTAAACTTCATACCTGTTTGTTTTTTGTCACCATTCTGAATTATTGGGCATATCCTATTACCTGCAACAATCAATATAAACAAACATTGTGTGTCTGTGGAATGTTTGAACTTGTAAATATTTTAGGCTGTGTGTGATTGCGTGAAGTAAAAAGGATCAATTGTTTCTACCATCTCTGATTCTGAGCGTGTCAGTATTTCTTTATCATCTGTGGCCTCCGTTTACATATATATATGTATCGAACATAAGATATATATTATATTAATAAATCCTTATGTTTATTAACAACTAAGTCAGTAGTTAATATATAAATTCATCATATATTAAATGTCTCATATTGTTTAATCAGGCTACATAGAAGTTGTTTTCTGATTACTACAAAAAAGAGCAACAAGCTCTAATTTAAGGGCTAACCTTTATAACAAATGTGCAAATGCTTGTTTACTGAAATACAAAGCTCAGAATACCACATAATAATCAGGCCCAAAACCGTATTTTGAAATAATTATCATTATGGATCCTAATGAAATAAAAAAGGAGTTTAATAATGTCTATCTTAAACTTGATTATTTAGCAAGAGCTGTGACTGAAGTACAGACTGAAAATGCTGCACTTAAAACTATAGTTAAAGATTTTGTTACACAAAAGCCTCATGATCCACCTGAGCCTCATATTAATTATCCACAACCTTTTTCAGGGAAACGTTCTGATTTCAGGGAATTTAAGAACGCCTGTAATTTATTATTTTCTCTTAGACCTAAGACTTATCATACTGAGCGGATTAAAGTATGTACCACAATATCTTTCCTACAAGGTGAACCCAGGACTTGGGCTAATAGGTTTTTTGAAAACAATAACCCTATCCTGGATTCATTACAAGATTTTTTTTCTGCTTTAACAAGTCTATATCAAGACTCAAATTCTCAAATAAATGCTGAAACGAGATTGAGGTCTTTAAAACAGGGTAAGAGAAATGTGGAAGATTATACCACTGAGTTTCAGATGTGGGCAGAGGACTCTCAGTGGAATGAAATTAGTTTGAAGAATCAATATCGTTTAGGTTTATCTGAAACACTCAAAGATGAACTTTCCCGTCTTGAGATCCCAGATACCCTTGAGGGTCTTATTAAATTAAGTACATCTTTAGATCGTCGTTTGAGAGAAAGGAGGGCAGAGAGGGCCTCTTATGATACCCCATCCAGAAAACCTTACCAAGTCACAACAAGTCATGACAGAGCTCATGGCAGTGCTACCCTTATGGAGATTGGTGTTCTTAGAGGACCTCTGCCACCAGAGGAAAAAATTAGAAGGAGGTTGGAAAATCTCTGTTTATACTGTGCTCAAAAAGAACATGTAGTATCTACTTGTCCTTTGTTGAAAAAACAAAAGAATGGTAAGACAATAACCAGTGACTTTATTTACAGCATAGCTAATGATACACATATGACTTTGTCCATTTCTTTACAGTGGGACCAGAAAAATATCCAAACCAAGGCATTAATTGATTCAGGAGCATCCGGAAATTACATTGATTCCACTTATGTAAATAAAAATCGTATACCTATTATTTGTAAACAAAATCCTGTGTCTATTAAGTTGATAGATGGTTCATTAATAGAACAAGGACCTATTACACATCATACTGTTCCCCTGCTTGTAACATCATTGCAGGGACATACTGAATATTTATCTTTTGATCTCATATCCATACATCAGCATACTCTCATCCTAGGCTATCCTTGGTTGAAGAAACACAACCCACACATAAATTGGGTTTCAAATAAGGTAACATTAGATTCTGCTTTTTGTTTAAACACTTGTTACCCACATCAAACCATAGCGTCACTTGATATTGGTTTACCCTCGTGTTATCAGGATTTGGCAGAAGTATTTAATTTAAAAGAGGCAGAAAACCTTCCACCCCATAGGGAATTTGACTGTCCTATCGATATAATACCTGGTTCCAAAATCCCTCATGGTAAGATCTATCCTCTCTCTCAAGAGGAACTACAGTATATAAGAAATTACCTAGACGAAAATTTACGTAAGGGATTTATTTCACACTCCACATCCCCTGCAGCTGCAGGAATGTTTCTAGTAAGAAACAAGGATGGTACCATAAGACCTATTATTGATTATAGAGCATTAAATAACATCACAATAAAAAACAGATACCCTTTACCTTTAATACCTGAACTTTTGGAACGTCTAACTGGTGCAACTATTTACACCAAATTAGATTTAAAGGGAGCTTATAATTTGATTAGAATCAAAGAAGGTCACGAATGGAAAACGGCATTCAGGACCAGATATGGCCTTTTCCAATATAATGTAATGCCTTTCGGTCTGAGTAATGCTCCGGCAACTTTTCAGTTTTTTATAAATGAGATCTTTCGTGACCTGATAGACGTTTGTGTCATAATATACCTTGACGACATCTTAATTTATTCTAGAACACCACAAGAACATGAAAAACATGTACGCTGGGTATTAACTCGTTTAAAAGAACACAAACTATATGCTAAACTAGAAAAATGTTCCTTTCATGTCACAGAAATAAAATTCTTGGGTTATATCATTAGTCCCAACAAAATACAAATGGATCCGGAGAAGGTATCAGCAATTCTAAATTGGCCTACTCCTACTTCCACAAAATCTGTACAACGATTCATTGGTTTTGCGAATTTTTATAGGAAGTTTATAAAAAATTTCTCTTCTATCGTTAAACCATTAACAACACTTACTAGTGAAAAACAAAGATTTAAGTGGACAGAATCCGCTAATATTGCCTTTAATAAATTGAAAGAATATTTTACTACAGCACCCATTCTAGCTATGCCAGATTTTGATTTAGAATTTATCCTTGAAGTAGATGCATCCGACTCAGGTATCGGTGCAGTTTTATCACAACAAGATAAGAACAAGACTGAGATTCATCCTATTGCTTTCTATTCAAAAATGTTAACTAGCGCTGAGAAAAACTATAGCATAGGAGATAAAGAACTTCTAGCTATAAAACGTGCCCTAGATCACTGGAGACATTTATTAGAAGGTTCTAAATTACCTTTTAAGATTTATACCGACCATAAAAATCTTGAATTTCTAAAAACAAGTAAGACCTTGTCTGCAAGACAAGCAAGATGGTCTATATTCTTTGATCGTTTCAATTTTCTTTTAACCTACAGACCGGGACACTTGAATACCAAAGCCGATGCTCTCTCTAGACTACATGAACAAGACACTCATAATCAAATTAACCAAATCATTCCAAAAGAAAAAATTATAGGTTTAATAACACCTTTAGAAGAGGAGATATTAAAAGAATTAAAACATGACCCACCACATGGAATAGACTGTCAAAAAGATTCCAATACTGGTCTTTTTTATCATAATTCTAAACTATATATCCCCAAACAAATTAGATCTTCTATTCTCAAACAAACCCATGATGGGACACTAGCGGGTCATCCAGGTATTTCTAAAACTATAGACCTAACCAGGAGAAATTATTGGTGGCCACTCATGGATACCTATATTACAAATTATGTAAAACATTGTGATACCTGTGCCAGAAACAAGTTGGCTCACAAAAGACCATCAGGTCTTTTATCTCCTCTGCCTATTCCTGACAAACCCTGGAGTACCATATCAATGGACTTTATTGTCGAGTTACCTGAATCCCACCATTACAATACTATTTTAGTTGTCATTGACCATTTAACAAGACTGGCTCATTACATTCCCCTAAAAGGTCTCCCTACAGCTTTCACTACAGCTCACGTTTTCCTAGACAACATAGTTCGCTTACATGGACTGCCTAAAGTTATTATAACTGATCGTGGTACACAGTTTACCTCTAATTTTTGGAGATCCTTATGTAAGCTAATCAAGATTGATTCAAGATACTCAACCGCTTTTCACCCTCAGACAAATGGCCTTACAGAACGACTCAACCAAACCCTTGAACAATATCTTCGTTGTTATATATCTCATCTGCAGGATGACTGGTCATCTTATTTACCTTTGGCAGAATTCTGTTATAACAATACTACTTCTTCATCAACTAAACTATCCCCATTCTTCGTTACTTATGGATATCATCCTACTACCATTTCCTTGTCCTCTCAACAAGTGAACTCTCCCTCAGCATTGGATTTCGCAACTACTCTACAAGAAAGACTTAACATCCTGAAAAAACATCTTTCGGAAGCTAAAGATTATCAAAAAAGGTTGTATGATACCCATCACACTGCTAGCCCGGCTTATCAGATTGGAGATTTAGTACTACTCTCAACAAAGAATCTCAAACTTTCAGTTCCTAGCAAAAAGTTAGCAAATCAATACTTGGGTCCTTTTAAGATTTCTAAAATAATCAACCTCAATGCTGTGAGATTAGAGCTTCCCCAGGATTTTAAGATTCACCCCTCTTTTCATGTCTCTTTGTTAAAGCCATATCTTCCTTCACCTCAGTCCCTCTCCTTGACTCGACCACCTCCAATACTCATTGATGATCGAGAGGAGTATGAAGTTGAAGCTGTGTTGGATTCTAGGATCCATAGGCGGAGGTTGGAGTACCTTGTGAAATGGAAAGGTTATGGTTCGGAGGATAACTCTTGGCAGCTTCATTCTGATCTTCGCACTCCCCGTCTTCTACGAAATTTTCATCGCCGCTATCCTGAGAAACCTAGTTTGGAAACCCCTGGGGTGCTTCCTTGAAGGGGGGGAGATGTGGTATACCTTTAACTCTAACCCCTCCTATTTGGTCTCCACCCTATTTAAGGACTACCTGTAACACTCATTTACTGCCTGATTATTGAAGTCATAGCTACTCTGTTGTAGCTTTCCTTATTTCAGGTCTCCTATTGCTTGTATCCTGTGCAAAGTGGTTTACTATGTTTACTTTTGCTTCATCTTGAATCTCTTACGATCTTATCGTTACTTCGTCATTACCGAGTCTGGATCATTCAACGGCCGGATCTACTTTTTCACCGCTACCCGGAAGTAAGCCGCATTCACACACGCTGCCTGTCCCAGACACGGATCCTCCAATGCAGTAACAGAATAACCACGGTCCTCAAGGTGGTAACGTACACGAACAAAGCTAAAGCCTTTAAACTTCATACCTGTTTGTTTTTTGTCACCATTCTGAATTATTGGGCATATCCTATTACCTGCAACAATCAATATAAACAAACATTGTGTGTCTGTGGAATGTTTGAACTTGTAAATATTTTAGGCTGTGTGTGATTGCGTGAAGTAAAAAGGATCAATTGTTTCTACCATCTCTGATTCTGAGCGTGTCAGTATTTCTTTATCATCTGTGGCCTCCGTTTACATATATATATGTATCGAACATAAGATATATATTATATTAATAAATCCTTATGTTTATTAACAACTAAGTCAGTAGTTAATATATAAATTCATCATATATTAAATGTCTCATATTGTTTAATCAGGCTACATAGAAGTTGTTTTCTGATTACTACAAAAAAGAGCAACAAGCTCTAATTTAAGGGCTAACCTTTATAACAAATGTGCAAATGCTTGTTTACTGAAATACAAAGCTCAGAATACCACAGATAGTGAGAGAGTGAGATAGGGAGAGCGAGTTGTATTTGTGTACGAATCTGTCTGGGTGAGTGTGCGAGTGCTGCTTTGTTTTTCATTCCTTACATATAGTTAAACATATTTACTTTCATTTACACGCAAACACATTTAATACATACATACACATAGCAGTAACACTACATATACACACATATCACATTTCCTTTAAACCTATATCCATCCCATTTATTATTATTATCGGTTATTTGTAGAGCGCCAACAGATTCTGCAGCGCTATAAACATAGGCAGAAACATTTATAGGCATCAGACGGGTAGAGGGCCCTGCCAAGAGTTGCACTGTTGTAGTCAGCTCTAAAGAAGGTGATCTACAAACAGCATGGCTCTTAAGCTTACATGCTAAGGGGGTTCAAGGGGATAGCAATGGAGGAGAGGTAACGGTATAAAGAAAGGTTAGTATAAAGAAAGGTTAGTTAGGCTGTATGCATCCCTGAACAGTAGAGTCTTTAGGGAGCGCTTGAAGTTTTCAAAACTAGGGGAAGAGTCTTGTGGAGTGAGGCAAAGAGTTCCACAAGATGGGAGCCAGTCTGGAAAAGTCCTGTAAGCGGGAGTGTGAGAAGGTGACAAGAGAGGAGGAGAGGAGGAGGTAATGAGCAGAGTGAAGGGGACGGGAGGGAGAGTATCTGGAGACAAGGTCTGAGATATAGGGAGGAGCAGTGCAGTTTAGGACTTTGTATGTCAGAGTGAGAATTTTGTGTTAATTCCTGGAGGCAAGAGAGGATTGGCAGAGAGGTGCAGCAGATGAAGAGCGACGTGTAAGGAAGATGAGCCTGGCAGAGGCATTCATTATGGATTGTAAAGGAGCTAGGTGGCAGCTGGGGAGATCAGAGAGGACAGAGTTGCAGTAATCAAGGCGGGAATGGATGAGAGAGTGGATTAAAATCTTAGTTGTGTCTTGTGTAAGGAAATATCTAATTTTAGGGATGTTTTTTTAAGGTGGAAGCGGCAGGATTTAGCCAAGGACTGAATGAAAGAAAGATCTGAGTCAAGTGTGACCCCAAGAAATCGGGCATGCGGGGTAGTGGTAATGATGGAGTTGTCGACAGTTATAGAGAGATTGGGGTGTGGAGATTTTGGAAGAAGGAGGAAAAATAAGGATCTCAGTTTTGGAGAGATTTTGCTTGAGATAGGGAGAGGACATCCAGGAAGAGATGTGAGACAGATAGTGACACGGGTTTGCAAGGAAGAAGATAGGTCTGGTGCAGAGAAGTAGATTTGGGTGTCGTCTGCATAAAAATTATATTGGAACCTGTGGGACTTTATTAGGGAACCTAATGATGACGTGTAGATTGAGAAGTGAAGGGGACCGAGGACAGAGCCCAACAGAAAGTGGTGATGGGGCAGAGAAGGCCCCAGAGAAGGCTACACTAAAGGTATGGTTTGACAGGTAGGAAAAGAACCACAAGAGGGCTGTGTCAAAAATGCAGAAAGATTGGAGGGTTTGGAGCAAAAGAGGGTGGTCAACAGTATCAAAGGCTGCGGACAGATCAAGGATGATAAGCAGAGAGAAGTGGCCTTTTGATTTTGCTGTAAGTAGCTTGTTGGTAACCTTAATGATTGCTGTCTCTCTGGAGTGATGGGGACACAATCTAGATGGCAGTGGGTCGAGGAGGGAGTTTAATGTAAGGAAATGGGATAGGCATGCATATACTAGCTTTTCGAGAAGCTTTGAGGCAAGAGGGAGTAGGGAAATAGGGCAGTAGTTGGATGGGGAGGATGGATCAAGAGAAGTTTTTTTAGGATAGGTGTGACCAGTGCATGTTTCAGAGATGAGGTAAATATACCGGTGCTGAGGGAAAGGTTGAAAATGTGTGTGAGTATAGGGGTAAGGGTAGAAGAGAGGGAGGGGAGCTTTGAGGGGATAGGGTCAAGAGGACAGGTAGTGAGGTGAGACCTCAGTATAAGTGCCAAAAGGTCTTCCTCAGTAACAGGAGATAAAGAGCTAAATTTATGGCTATGTGGGTTGTGGTTGATTGCGAGCGTTTAAAGGGCCATTATACACTAATTTTTTATTTGCATAAATGTTTTGCAGATGATCTATTTATAAAGCCCATAAAGTTTGTTTTTTTATAAAATGTATAGTTTTGCTTATTTTTAAATAACATTGCTCTGATTTTCAGACTCCTAACCAAGCCCCAAAGTTTAATTTGAATACCGTCAGACAACAGCTTGCTCCTGTTTGTGTAAAGTAAAGGGTCTTTTCATATGCAAAAGAAGGGGGGGGAGTGTCTTATTTCCCACTTGCAGTGGGCTTTCCAACTGCCTTTTCAACAGAGCTAAACTGAAAGCTTCTAAGTAAGTTTTTAAACCATTTTATACTGGATTTTTATATCAGTATCTGTGCATCTTATTCTTTATAGTAGTGTCTATTACATGCAGTTATATGAAAATGAGTGTATACTGTCCCTTTAAGGGGGTGAGAGAATGGAAGTATGTTGAGAGCTGATTTCGTTTCTGATGGAGTCGATTTTGTTATCAAAGTGGCTGGCAAAGTCTTGAGCTGACAGAGAAGTTTTAGTAGGGGATGGGGGTGGGCGGAGAAGAATATTAAAAGTGGAGAACAGACGTTTTGGGTTTGAAGAAAGATTAGAGATAAGAGTAGAGAAGTAATGTTGCTTATAGAGATTAAGGGTCAGAACAGTAGGAATTAAAAATGAACTTGTAATGAAGAAAATCAGCTGAACTCCGAGATTTTCTCCAGTACCGCTCAGCAGTATGGGTACATCTGTGTAGGTACCGTGTCAAAGGAGTATGCCAGGGCTGAGGATGAGTGTGTGATTTCCGAGCAATGGTAAGAGGGGCCAGATTGTCAAGGACCGATGTAAGGATGGAATTATAGTGGCAGATAGATTGGTCAGGGCAGGAGAAGGAGATGGATGAGAGGAGAGGTTCGAGGGAATTAGCAAGCTGTTGCTGTTTAAATGATATAATGCTTCTGTGAAGTTTGGTGTGAGGAGTAGAAGGAGGGAGAGTTGTAGGGAGGGATGAGATGTTGCAAGTGAGGAGATGGTAGTCAGAAAGAGGAAAAGGAGAGTTTGTGAAGTTTGAAATAGTGTGTCGATAGCTAAAGATCAGGTCAGTGACTATCTTTGTGAGTAGGAGAGTCAGTCCATTGTGACAAACCGAGAGAGGAAGTGAGTTGCAGAAGTTGTTTTGCAGAGGAGGCAGTGGGATTGTCAAGAGGGATGTTGAAATTCACCAAGAATGAGGACAAGGGTGCCTGAGGAGAGGAAATAAGGTAGCCAGGCAGCCAAGTGATCTAGAAATTGAGTTGAGGAGCCAGGAGGTCAGTATATGACTGCAGCATGTATAGAGAGGGTAGATAATAAGCGAATCATGTGGGTTTCGAATGAGGAAAATGTGAGGGAAGAGATGGGATGTATTTGTTTGTTGGAAGGTGCAACAAGAGGAAAGTAAAATACCTACACCGGTAACACTGATAATGTAAATATTACCCCTGTAGCACATACATCTAGACAATCTTTTTTAGAAGAAGGTCCAGTACAATAACACGACCCCCAAAAAGGGAAAAGAAGAATAGAGGAAGTAGAGGAAGGGGAGACAGAAGGGAGAAAAGCTATAAAGAAATCAAAATAGAAACAAAAAGAATATTTAATTTGAGTATTATACCACTAAACCAGGATCAAATTAATGTTCTTAATAAAGGCCTGTCATTTGCCCCATCTAGTAAACTTAATACATTTGAGACATTAGTAAATGTTAACCAGTTCACTAGAAAATTAGCCCTCAAGAAATATTTTCTAAAAAATCCCATGGAGAATAAAACTATGACAACAACAACTTATATACATACAGAACTCAAACAAAAAGTCTTGTTTTTTTCCAATGCAAGAAAAGGGCAGTGCTATTGAAACGTTTGAGAAAAAGGTTAGGGAAGATATACATAAATTAGATATTAAGAAAAATATAGGCAGATAAAGGTGGGGGTACGGTGATTATGGACACAGATAAATATTTAACAGAAGCATATAGATTACTAAATGATAAAATAACATATGAAAAATTGTTAAACAATTCAACAGATAAGATAAAGAAAAACCTAAACATTCTGATTAAAAAAGCCTATGAAGAAGGAATAATACATTTTAGTGAAAACAAATTCCTTACTATAGACTATCCTCGGACACCTATATTCTATTTCATTCCCAAAATCCATAAAGATATATCCAATCCCCCAGGCAGACCCATTATTTCCGGTATAGACTCACTCACTTCTAATCTCTCCCAATACACTGATAAATTTCTTCAAAAATATGTACAACAAATACCGTCACACCTAAAAGATACAGCTCACTTTTTAAATATAATACAGGAAATAAAATGGGAAGATAACTATTTAATGGCGACGTGTGACGTCAGCTCTTTATATACGTGCATTGAACACACTAGAGGTTGAGAATCGACTAACATGTTTTTAAAAAGAGACATAGAAATGACAGACAAACAAGGAAATTTTAATAACTTTTTTAAATTTGATGGTAGATATTACTTACAACGAAGAGGTACGGCTATGGGCACGAGATTCGCACCCAGCTACGTGAATTTATTTTTGGGATACTTTGAGGAAAATTTCCTGACAAAAACACCTTGGGGTGCGAATCTTGTGCTCTATAAACGTTTCATTGATGACGTGTTCATCATCTGGAAAGAGGACCCCGAATTATTCGAAGAATTTATGGAAGACCTAAATAACAATAATCTAGGTTTAATATTTACACATGAATACAGCAAAAGTAACATCCATTTTCTTTATATACAACAACACAATAACAACTACTTTTTTTTTTTAAAAAGTAGACACTAATAACTACATAGATTGCAAAAGCTGCCACCATGAAAAATGGAAAAGGAATATTCCAAAGGGCCAATTCTCCAGAATAAGAAGAAATTGCTCTGAAATCATAGATTATGATAAACAATCAGAAATTCTAGAGAATAGGTTTGTAGACAAAGGTTATAATATAAACAATATATTTGACATCAAAAACAAAGTCAGAAAAATAGAGAGAAAGGATTTATTATCACAAAATAAAACGGAAGAAAAAGACCCTTTTAATATTGCATTTATAACAACATTCTCTACCCAACATAAACAAATCCAAAATATCATTAAAAAGCATTGGCATTTAGTAAGAAGTGATCCAATAATTGGTAAAAACTGAATCAACAGCCCAATATAATCTTCAGGAAAGCCAAAAACCTCAAAAATATGCTTGCACCCAGTGAATATGAACCAAGAATTAATTATTTAAATAAAGATTTAAACTGAGAAAAAATTGAAGGTTATTTTCCTTGTCATGACTGCAAATCTTGCAAGTTAAGTAAAAAAACAAAAACAGTAAAATCAACAACAAATATGATCTTGTTATTGTTATTTATCTATTACAGTGCTCGTGTAATTTGCAATATTTGGGCCAAACGAGCAGAAAATTGAAAGATAGAATATGAGAACAGAACACATTAGGTGTATAGCATTAGAAAAAGAAGACACTAGATTATACAAACACTTTTTTGATAAACATAGAAGAAACCCTAAAGATATGCAATATTGGGGGATTAAGAAGATTAAAGAAGATGGGAGAGGAGGAAATATGGAGAAAAGATTACATCATTAAGAGGTGGAACTAATTTATAAATTGGGAACCCTACACCCCGAAGGACTTAATAGTGAACTAGATCTAAATTCCATTATCAACTAAATATCACTGGGAATTATTATGAATATATTATTAATTTACTATTATATCATCCAATATCAGATTTGATAAGATACTATTATATACAATACTATATTGATCCTAGATTAATCTCATTTCAACTTTTGAAAATATTTGGAGATTAATTCCATTCAATTTTTAAAAATAATTTTAAAGATATTTTTGAGAATATTTCTAAAAAATAAGGGATGATTTTAGAAATAATTTTGAAAAATACTTCCTACATAACTATTTAATACATATTAACATAATAAAAATTAAGCTATTATTATAAATACATTTGCCTTACAATGAGTATACAGAGGAATCTTACTGTCAACACTAATAGTGGAATGCATAAAGAAGTTATATAATTTATCCAGTGCAGGAAAGAAACTAACACAATAGAATTTATGTTATATATTTATACCTTCTAATATATCCAATAATACAATAAAGGTGTTTTAGAATAACAAATTATTTTCTAACTATACACCATAACATTGCAAATATATATTACAATACTGAAAATATTTAGTTTAGTAATGTAACAATCTTCCCAACACGAATTGAAATTAAGTCATATACTATAGAAGGTTTTATCAAAATAAAGTCATACATTATAGAATGGTTTTATTTAATATGCTTTATTAAATATATTTTTATTTAACAAATGCCTTTCTAAATATAATAAATGAGTATATATATCACTAAAGGAAATAAATGGTTAAATCAAAATTAAATTAAACATCTTTGAACAGTTTTACCTAACTCTATACTGAAAGGGTTAAGAAGAATTGGATGTACACTTAATGGGCTTTAAAAGGCGAATAAACGACTATCAAGTATCTTGAAAAAGGCTTTCCAGCCGAAACGCGTAGAACCTGACAGATCGATTGGAGCACAAGGAGAGCAAAGAAAATACTGCTCACTAACACTGGAGGCTTAAAAAATAGCACTCTAAACTGGAAGGCGCTCTAAGGAGAGCACAGAGACAAGCAACCTAAAAGGATTTAAAGGCAGTTGTTATCACTGATAAACAGAAGCAAAGGAGCCACAGATAAATAGTGGACCAGAGACCAACATCGGTACATTTGAACGAAACCAGCTCTAAAGAATCGGAGACTATCCAGATATATCTCCACAGTGCACTGTGAGTACCTAAATACGGTAAAGCAACTAAGGTTATTAACATTTGGGCCAATTGGTCGAAAATTATTGCTGCCCAAAAAACAGCCTGACTGAGCCGTAATGAACACAAATAGCTATTGATGGACATTTGGATACACTTGTTATAGTAACTCAGCCTCAAACAGCCCTATCCGATAATTGTTTTTAGCAATAATAGTGTGTTATAAATATACTTGTATCTAAACTGTTACTTATATGACTGTAACCATATCCTAGAAAGGCTACATTTATTGTTGCAATTTGCAACGTAATTGATGTTTTTAGTGTTATATATTTTTAGTATTTTATTACATATTGTTCAGTATTTAGCGTATACCTTTTTTAGAATTGTTTTAGACACCGGTGTCATTAGACATTTTAATCGTACTATTAGCTTTGTATAGTTAACCTAATTATCCATTTAATAAATAACGTAATCTCATTTTTTAGTACTGTGTATTAATATAGTAATTTGCCTACACCCTTCTATCATGACTTATTAACATATAAGCAACACATTATCAACCACGATATAGCAATATAGCTTTGTATAGTCAACCTTACTATCTATTTAATAAATAAAATAATCTGAATTTCTAGTACTGTGTATTATTATAGGCATTTGTCTACACATTTTTATCACAACTTATTCACATATAAGCTACACATTATCAACCACGGAATAGCAATATAGCTCACAAACATAATTGAGTGGACACTTTGGAAATCAGCTTTTAGCGCCACCTAGGCTCTTGTTTTTTTTATATATTTCTAACAGTTTTTTGGGAAAGAACGTTATTATAGGTGTGCAGTATTCCCTTCTGCCTAGATGCATATTTAACATTGTTCTATCTGCTTTAAAATACCTACACCACCTCCCTGTCTATCATCAGACCTAGGAGTGTGGCTGAAGTGGAGACCCCCATGTGACAGAGCAGCAGTGGATGCTGTGTCTAGGGGAGAGAGCCAGGTTTCTGTTAGAGCCAGAAGGTTGAGGGAGCGGGAGATAAAGAGGTCATGTATAGAAGTGAGCTTGTTGCAAACAGAGCGAGAGTTCCAGAGTGCACAAATGAAAGGGGTAGTGGCTTTAGATGCAAGAGGAATGTAAGGTTACCAGAGTTTTGTTTTCTGAGTCTATGGAACGGTACACATGGATGTGCACAGCTAGGAAGTTGTTGGGGACCAGGATTAGGGGAGATGTCACCAGCAGCTAGTATAAGTAAGAGGGAGAGTGACATGAGATGAGATACAGATTTGCAGTAATGAGGCGAGGTGCAAAGGGGAGAGAGAGTGTTTAGGAATAGATAAAGTTCATGAGTACAAAAGTAAGGAGAGTTTAAGAGAGATGGGCTAATGCACAGTGCAGGTGGTGAGGTGGAAGGAGTAATTGAATAAAGTAGTTTGTTATAGAGACAAGAGGTAGCAATAAGGAATATAAAGATATTGAGCATTTTTACAAAAGTGGGAACCAATTAAACACATAAGACACAGTATTACAGCAGCACTTGAATAAGCAAACAATGAGATACACAAAGCACAATATTACAAGAGTACTTACCTTATGTATTGCCCCTTGTCCAACCCTTGTATAATTCTTATCTTAGTGCCTCACTTATAAAATGTTCACTTTAGAAATGTGAACATATGCTATTGTAAAAATGCATACTGCCCAGGCAATGCACCCCCAGTGCAATGCACAGCCCAAGCTAGTGTTGAATATATAGACAGGGCAGTCAGCTGGGTCCACTAAATTACTTAATTGCTAAATCAAAAGATAATTTAAAAGGCCAATTGAAAGTTAGATTCTGGTCAGGTCAGGGTAAGTTAAGTTAAGATAAACAAGACAGTAACATTTTGAGGAGATGGGAGCTATGGCAGCTATAAATTTAAGAATAATAGCAGGTATTGATAAGGATTGGACATCACATGGCAATTAACAAAACATTAGAAGTAAGACATTGGGTTACAATAAATGCAGGACTAAATTAAAACCTAAAATCATTTTCTCAAAAAAAAAAATAAATAAAAAAAAAAATATATATATATATATATATATATATATATATATATACACACAAATACCAAAAGAGAGTTACAGGAAAGAAGAGAGTACTATAATGCAGTGAATAGGTTGCAGATGAGCAGGGATACAGATGAGCAGGGATCCCATAGTTATATTTTATTAATTTTAGACCAATTTATTGTTTACACACCCTCATTTAGTCCTTTTTTATACGTTTGTCTGTTTCTTACTACCCCTTACACTTTTCATTATTTTGACCTCCTTTCATTGTGCACTTTCACTATCTGAAAAGGTTTGGTGGGAAGGAGGATTAGTGATGAGATAAGAGATGAGATTAGGCAGCAGATTAGGGACGAGATGAGGCAGAAGATTAGGGAGGAGAGTAGGAGAGGAAGGGGGAGATGAATTAGAGAGGAAGGGGGAGAGGTCAGGGTGGGTGGGCCAAGCCACATTGTTGAAGACGAACAAGTGGCTGGGCCCAGTGGGACAAGGCAGGAGCGCAGACAGGGCACAATACAGTCCAGAGAACAGAGGCTCACATCACAGGGGAAGCCCAGGCAGAAGCAGGAGAGGTATACCACGGAGGAGAAGGAGGCCCTTATAATGGCCTATATGGAGAGGGCTAGGAGGCTCCAGGCACCAAAGGCCACCCCTTCAGCGAAGAAAAGGTTGTAGGGGGAGATCAGGGATGCTGTCAACGTAGTGGGGGAGTTCAGGAGGGACTTGAAATCTATACAGCACCACTACTGGAACTGCAAAAGCGAGCTCAAGAAAAAAATGCAGAGGGAGAGGCAAGCGACTACCGGGACTGGTGGCGGGCTGGAGCAGAGATTCGCCTACAGCCGCTGAGAGGAAATGATGCGTCATAAACATCTCCGAGGTGGCACTAGTCGGCATCGAAGGAGGGATCGATACCGGGAACCTGCACTTCTCATCTGCTGGTAAGGACATTTACTAATATCTTTTCATCCACCTCATAACTGATTTACACTCAAAATAAAAATAGCAATTCCACTTTTTTAAATATTATTCCGAAAACGCATTTAGAATCACCTTGAGAAAGTTGTATTTGAAGAAAAGCTATCACATTAGTATCCAGATTATGTGTGCATTTAAACATATTTAAGAAGCACACAAAAATACATTAATATTGACCATCTAGATCAGTGATTTTTAACCTTTTTTTTGCCGTGGCACACTTTTTTACATTAAAAAATCCTGTGGCACACCACCATCCCAAAATTTAAAAAAAATTACACATTGTAGCCCAATACAGCATATATATATACACATACACACAAACACACACATACTGTATGTATTGTGCTGTTATGCCATGCCTCCTACAAACTACCCCTGCACTGGAAGTAAAAAACAAGCAAAGTTTAAAAAATATGTCACACTGTTGTCAGTCTGCCGTGGCACACCTGAGGATCTCTCACGGCACACTGGTTGAAAAACACTGATCTAGATATCCGAAAGACGGGTTTTCAAATACGTAAATCATATTGATTTCTTTTGGATAAAATTGAATTACTAAGGCAGCCTCATTAATACACTTTCAAATATAACATTTAGATCTTTATTTGGAACTGTGCTAATATCTCTTATTTCTTTCATTTTAAATATACAGGGAGTGCAGAATTATTAGGCAAATTAGTATTTTGACCACATCATCCTCTTTATGCATGTTGTCTTACTCCAAGCTGTATAGGCTCGAAAGCCTACTACCAATTAAGCATATTAGGTGATGTGCATCTCTGTAATGAGAAGGGGTGTGGTCTAATGACATCAACACCCTATATCAGGTGTGCATAATTATTAGGCAACTTCCTTTCCTTTGGCAAAATGGGTCAAAAGAAGGACTTGACAGGCTCAGAAAAGTAAAAAATAGTGAGATATCTTGCAGAGGGATGCAGCACTCTTAAAATTGCAAAGCTTCTGAAGCGTGATCATCGAACAATCAAGCGTTTCATTCAAAATAGTCAACAGGGTCGCAAGAAGCGTGTGGAAAAACCAAGGCGCAAAATAACTGCCCATGAACTGAGAAAAGTCAAGCGTGCAGCTGCCAAGATGCCACTTGCCACCAGTTTGGCCATATTTCAGAGCTGCAACATCACTGGAGTGCCCAAAAGCACAAGGTGTGCAATACTCAGAGACATGGCCAAGGTAAGAAAGGCTGAAAGATGACCACCACTGAACAAGACACACAAGCTGAAACGTCAAGACTGGGTCAAGAAATATCTCAAGACTGATTTTTCTAAGGTTTTATGGACTGATGAAATGAGAGTGAGTCTTGATGGGCCAGATGGATGGGCCCGTGGCTGGATTGGTAAAGGGCAGAGAGCTCCAGTCCGACTCAGACACCAGCAAGGTGGAGGTGGAGTACTGGTTTGGGCTGGTATCATCAAAGATGAGCTTGTGGGGCCTTTTCGGGTTGAGGATGGAGTCAAGCTCAACTCCCAGTCCTACTGCCAGTTTCTGGAAGACACCTTCTTCAAGCAGTGGTACAGGAAGAAGTCTGCATCCTTCAAGAAAAACATGATTTTCATGCAGGACAATGCTCCATCACACGCGTCCAAGTACTCCACAGCGTGGCTGGCAAGAAAGGGTATAAAAGAAGAAAATCTAATGACATGGCCTCCTTGTTCACCTGATCTGAACCCCATTGAGAACCTGTGGTCCATCATCAAATGTGAGATTTACAAGGAGGGAAAACAGTACACCTCTCTGAACAGTGTCTGGGAGGCTGTGGTTGCTGCTGCACGCAATGTTGATGGTGAACAGATCAAAACACTGACAGAATCCATGGATGGCAGGCTTTTGAGTGTCCTTGCAAAGAAAGGTGGCTATATTGGTCACTGATTTGTTTTTGTTTTGTTTTTGCATGTCAGAAATGTATATTTGTGAATGTTGAGATGTTATATTGGTTTCACTGGTAAAAATAAATAATTGAAATGGGTATATATTTGTTTTTTGTTAAGTTGCCTAATAATTATGCACAGTAATAGTCACCTGCACACACAGATATCCCCCTAAAATAGCTATAACTAAAAACAAACTAAAAACTACTTCCAAAACTATTCAGCTTTGATATTAATGAGTTTTTTGGGTTCATTGAGAACATGGTTGTTGTTCAATAATAAAATTAATCCTCAAAAATACAACTTGCCTAATAATTCTGCACTCCCTGTACAGAGTCTGAGGCCGGTGAGGAGGAAACACAGCAGGAACATGCTCCTCCTACACCCAGGCATGAGAGTGGTGCAGAAGGTGACACGTCACCTCGGAGAGAACAGGAGGATACCCCTGTAGAAGATACTCATGTAGCAGCTCTCCCTGACGAAAACATCCCCCCCCACACAATGTCCGAGGTGGAGATGATGAGGGTCTTCCTACAGGAAATGCAGGACTCCCGGAGGGCACAAGAGGCGCACACACAGTTTATGACCAATGCAGAGAACACCCTTATAGAAGGATAAACAACTATGTTAAATGTTCTAAATAACATATTTCATGTCCTCCGGGAGGTGGAAAGCAGACCATATCCAGAAATGAGAAGACCACAAGAGCCTGGACCATCAGCTCCTGAACCTTCGACTCCTGTGCTGCCTCCATCTCCTCCTCTGCCTGGTCAATCCCCAATCACTCACAGTACTCCTCCTCCCCCTCTTCCTCAACCATCTCCAATAAGGACACGTCTGAGGAGGCATTTGACCACTCCAGAGCCTCACTGTCGTGGGAAGAAGGAAAGGATGTAATTATGTTTATATATTATTGTTTTGAATTTAAAGTTAATGTGTAAAGGATAATTATGTGATGATGTTGTCTTCTTACACTTGTGGAGCACACTCTGTATTTAATAGGCTTCTATGGGACCGGGTCCATGGAGGCAGATTGTTTGCAGAGTGTGTTTTACAAGTGTGTTGAAACAACATCATCACATGCTTGTTGATTAGATTGATTTGTGTTTGTGATGTCCAAACGTGTTCTAATACAAACCAACGACCATTGCAATTATACATGATGGCATATCACTGTGTTGATGCAAACAACATAGCTTAAACAAGAACACACAAGAACATATGCTAACATATACTAATCCCTATGGCTTATTGGTATATCTACATGTGCTTCTTAAATAAAGCAAATATTGTATTTTTTTAAAAAGCCTGTATGCCATTTTTCTTTCGATGTGTTAACAACATTGAATACGTAAAATAAAGTGTATTTTTGGAAGGCTAGCTTAAAGTGTTTTACTTATTTTGGAAATCTATTTCATTTAAAGGTGCATGAAAGCAGAAAATTCTCTTTCATGATTTTGACAGAGCATAACATTTTAAATAACTTTCAAATTTACTTATATTTAATATGCTTCATTATCTTGTTATCCTTTGCTGAAAGGTTTATCTAGGAAAGCTCAGGAACAGCAAAGAACCTAGCTTCTATCTGCTGATTGGTGGCTGCATCTATATACCGATTGTCATTGGCTCACCCATGTGCTCATTTAGAAACCAGTAGTGCATTGATGCCCATTCAACAAATTATACCAAAAGAATGAAGCACATTTTATAATAGAAGTAAATTGAAAAGTTGTTTAAATTTGTATGTTCTACATAACTAATGAAATTTACTTTTGGGGTTTCATGTCCCTTTAAGAGTTACATTTGAATTTCATGCTCATAGTGCTATATTTGAATAACAACAATGTTGAATCAATACTTGACACAATATTAAACATTTAAATAAATAATAAATATTTGGACATAATATCTCTAAAAAGTATACATGATTTATTATATGTTACACAATTAAATGATCCATTATATATCATATGATATAGGTGAATGCATATAAAAAAATGAATTCAAATACAAAATGCACATGTTTCGGAAATTACTATGTATACAATTAAACACAACACATAAATTATTTGTTAATGCGAAAATATTGTTGACAAACATATTAAACAAGATGGAGTATATTCATCGCAGAACATTCATGGATTATCGCTTGACTCAAAATATATTCAGGATCAACAACATATTGACTTCATTTGTTTCTTCCACGAGACATCCATCAGTCGAAATATTTTAGATCTTTTATCATCTATGTTTCAACAATGTAAAAGATTGACACAATCTATAAACTCAGAAAATCATGGTTTTTAAACTTGTGTTCTCAGTCGCCAACATGGCGCATCCAATATCGCGGAACAACGTGATCCAATCAAATTACGGAATTTACACCTTTGCATGTGTTGTCTTACGCAACATGGCGCACCCAATATCGCGGAACAACGTGATCCAATCAAATAATGGAATTTACACCTTTGCATGTGTGATGTCTTATGCAAAATGGCACATCCAATATCGCAGAACAACGTGATCAATAAAATTACGGATTTGACACCTTTGCATGTGACGTCTTAGGCAACATGGAGCATCCAATATCGCGGAATCACGTGATCAATCAAATTACAGAATTTACACTTTTGCATGTGACATATTAGGCAACATGGCGTATCCAATATCGCGGAACAACGTGATCTGAGCAAATTACAGACTTTACACCTTTGCATGTGATGTTTTACGCAACAATGTGCATCCAATATTGCGGAACAACGTGATCCAATCAAATTACGGAATTTACACCTTTGCATGTGAGCTCTTACGCAATATGGCGCATACAATATCGCAGAACAATGGGATCCAATCAAATTACATAAATGACACCTTTGCATGTCAATAACAATTGTATTTCTATTTAAAAAACTAGCATGTGCTATATTGTTAAATAGCAAGCGTGTTAGATCTATGTAATGCACATTTTCACATAATGTAACGCTAGATTACATAATAAAGTTATATGTGAAATATAATCCATTGTTGTTAATAAATACATATTTCATTAGAATAGTAAGATTAGGAAATATTTAGGAAGCATCAGGGTTTAACAGAAATAATGCTACTATATACATCATGAAAATGTGTATTGTTTATACATTATATGTTACCTATAGCAATATATCGTTTGATAATTAAATATAATAAAACATTATAGAAAGAGATTATTCATCTAAAATATGTGTGCATTACACACAGTGATTTTGTATGTTCTACTACTACAATAAGATTTCATGAGAATTGGAATATATGTGCTGTCAACATTTAGATTATAGTCTGTTTTAAATATATTATATGTGTATGTTGAGTAAAACAAAAATAGATATTAAAAAGTACCTTATAAATGCATATCCATAAAGAAATAACTTGTCAGCATCACTTAAGAATTATTAGCATAAAATCACTTTTATTAGAAATGACATTAATAAATAAATAATATAACTTTTTTTTAATTAAAAGATTCGTTTTATTATGATAAATATGATTTATGAAGGTCATAAAACATAATTAAATAATATAATAGGACAAATAAGTCAGAAGGATAACACAGTCCCCTTTGTAGCCATCTGACAAGGTGACATAGTGCATCACAGTCCTTTCAGGGAGTTGACAAGGGCAAACAAAGGCCAACACAGCCCCTTTGGAGCCATCTGACAAGGTGACATAGTGCATCACAGTCCTTGGAGGGAGTTGACAAGGGCAAACAAAGGCCAACACAGTTCCTTTGGAGCCATGTGACAAGGTGACATAGTGCATCACAGTCCTTTCAGGGAGTTGAAAAGGGCAAACAAAGGCCAACACAGCCCCTTTGGAGCCATCTGACAAGGTGACATAGTGCATCACAGTCCTTGGAGGGAGTTGACAAGGGTAAACAAAGGCCAACACAGCCCCTTTGGAGCCATCTGACAAGGTGACATAGTGCATCACAGTCCTTTCAGGGAGTTGACAAGGGCAAACAAAGGCCAACAAAGTCCTTTAGGAGCCCTATGACAAGGGCAAACAAAATGCAACAGGCACACAACATAACTAAATATATTAAAAGTAAACAACTAAGCCAACAGACAACAAATAAAACAAAGAATATGGATAGAGGAGTTACTCCTGCTTCCTTGGGTCGTCTCCGGATGGTCCACTTACTGGGGCATCCTCCTCACGTTCCTCGGCCTGAGTTTCTGCAGCTTGCAGCCTTTCCTGTATACGGCTTATGTGCATTAGCATAATGCGATTAAGCCGCAGCTGCAGAAACATGGAATCCTGCATCGTTCCCAGCTGCTGATGGCAACTCAGCATGGTTCCCTCCAATCTAGCTAGAGCCTCTAGTGTCAACCATGCGTCACAACCAAAACAAAAAAAATAATTTAAAATTAATATTAATGACAGAACATAATTAAAATATAGCAAAGGGACATTGTACTAAATTTAAATACAAATCATGATTAGAATAAAATATACTATATAGAATAATTACTCATTAAATATGTTCTTCATAGATAATCCATTTAGATATAAAATAAAATAACAACTCTATAGACAAATCATTATTTCTTTAGTTTTTGACACACAGGGAAAGGGGCTGGGATTAAATAAAAAGAAAACAAAATGCATGTTTACATAATTGATATCCAAAATCTAGACCATATATTTTTTTAAAAGAAACATGTTGATGATAATTTAAAAGAATGTGAATATGAAACATTTACATTCATACTGTATCAGAAATATAAGTTTTATAAATAAAGTTTTCAATTCAAAATAAATTTAGGTATAATTAGATCAGTATAATGTCACTTTAAAAATGTATGGTCTAATGTTGATTTATAATGACACTTACATCTGTGGCTGGGAAGGAGAACAGGATACCCAAGCCGAGGAAGGTGAGGATCAGGGAAAATGGGTTGGTGGAGAGGATGGACAGGGCAAGGTGGGGCACGCACAAGTGGGGAATGTGGGGCCTGGGCAGGTGGGGAAGGTGGGGCCTGGGCAGTTGGGACCTGGGCAGGTGGGGCAGGAGCAGGATGGGAAAGACAGGGAGACTGGCAAAGGGCAGGTAGGACAGCTTTGGAAGGGCCAGGACGGGAATGACGGGGAGAGTGGCGAGGGGCGGGCAGGGGGGGAGGTTGGGAAGGGGCAGGATGGGAATGATGGGAAGAGTGGTGAGGAGGGGGCAGGGGGGGAGGTTCGGAAGGTGTGGTAGGGTGATGCCCAGAAGTGGATGGCCCATTTGAAATATATTATAAATAGTTTCAATACATATATAAAAATATATTATTTACATTTCAAATTAATATTCATCATTATTTGAAATATGTAATTATTTATTTTGCTCACAAATTAGACAAAGTCACACTAATGAATATGTTTAAAGGTCTTAATTGATTTGAAGCAAGTCTAATTTTGAATCTTTTGAAATTGATCCTTGAAACTCTAATGTTTGCTCACTGGTACTTATTCTTGAACGTTTGATCCATACATTAAAAAGCATATGTTGCAAAGTCCCCATTATGTGTTATGATTTTACAATATTACATTTCTCTTTTTGATAATGTATATCAGTACACATGTATGCATTTGATATTGAAAAGCCATAGAGGTCCATCTCTTATGTAATGTACTTGTCATTGGATCACATCTAGAGTGCATTATTAAATGTGAACAACATAGAGTACTTTAAGATACATGAACAAGAAAATGTGGATAAAGAAATATCCACAAAAAGTATGCATTTAGCACTCTTATGCCCAGACTAGGAAATAGGCAGTATTCCAGAAAGTTAAAACATGACTTTTATTCAAATCGTTAAAATGATTCCTGTGAATCTCCACAAAATTAACACACATAAATTAAAATCGAAACTCTGTGAGGCTAATAGTATAGTGTATGTGAGGTGGTGGTATATATCAGATAGTAATGGGCCTTATCCTAATAGTTATTCACCACATCTTTATCAACCTAATAGTGTAGGTCTAGTTAGCTAATACATATTAATATCTATATCAAGCAACTAGTTGATCTAATTACACATGGGATACACACTGGTAGGATCTAATGTATTTGGATACTTTAGATTTGTAACCGTTTCCTAATCTTATAGTCTGGGTATCTACTGTGAGGTTAGCTGTCACTTGTGACGTTTATAATGAGAATGTCAGTATCCAAATATGCGGAATAACACTTGTATTGTGCAATAACCGCATATTATAAATGTCTACCCGGTATTGCACTTTATATAGGTCTGTGCATGTGTGTTCCGTTGAAGTCAAATCTACTTGCAAAGGGGGGGGGGGGCAGTGTAAGTCCATCAATGTGAAGCTTATGTTCTTTAATGAAAGTTACTAATTCATTGATATCCTTATGTCTTTCTACTGGAACAGTGTAATAATACTACTGGGATGTTTTCAGGGAGATAGAGGTATACTTTATTATCCTTTATTATTATTTGCACACTGTGAGTGGGGGTATTCAATTGGGCACATCCGTGTCCATTTAATGAAATAATCTTGTATTGTATGTTGTGCTTAGACTTGTGTTATTATCCATATCGTGACACAAGGAGAAAGCCCTCATGGGGGAAATGCGTCAGCAGTACGGACGCACTTTTAGTGTACACTCTGTTGAGGCTTCTAGTGAGCCTATAGTTTGCTTTTTAATATTAATATGTCTTACAATATGTGTAACTAATAGGTATAGGGAGCAGCTTGTAGTCTTAATCTTGCTAGCAGCATACATAGTGGCTATGCAGAGAAACACACCACAAGTGTTTGATATTATTTATTTAAACTGAACAGCACCGCTAAAGCTTACACACAAGTAAGATGCTGCAATTCAACTATATTCACTATATATATGGAGCTTAGCAAGTGTCAGGGCTGTTCCGGTAATGAGCAACAGTGTAACATTAGCTAATAATACGCTGATAACCAGAGAACTTAGAGACACTGTTACTACTTTAACAGGAGATTACTCAGGGGACTGCTAGGTGATACGCAAATAATGTGACACACTATTTGGAGGGTATTTTATAACTTGGGGACCTTTATTATATACAAGAATTATTAGCGATATTGGGTTACCGCTTACAAATAAAATCAAGATTAACCAGATATGAGATATATTGGTAAATTATCTAGTTAACCTTATATGAGTTATATTAATATATTTCCATTGAACTGCTGCTAGATCAGTACCCGGTATAGTATAAGATATTAAACAAGGAAAGTGATATCCATTTTATAAGAGTCCCTAATAATGTATGTACATCATTACACTGAGCAGCTATGTCCACATGCAGCCCTATCTGAGATAGAAAGACTGCCTAACACACAGCCAAACAGCTCTATTAAGGATTATCGTACTGTATTATAGCAGCACGATAGATTATTGGACTTTTACTAAGTGACAAGATGATGTATATCATGACCCTATATGTGTCACGATATGGATAATAACACAAGTCTAAACACAACATACAATACAAGATTATTTCATTAAAGGGACAAGGATGTACCCAATTGAATACCCCCACTCACAGTGTGCAAAGAATAATAAAGGATAATAAAGTATACCTCTATCTCCCTGAAAACATCTCAGTAGAATTATTACACTGTTCCAGTAGAAAGACATAAGGATATCAACAAATTAGTAACTTTCATTAAAGAACATAAGCTTCACATTGATGGACTTACACTGCCCCCCCTTTGCAAGTAGATTTGACTTCAACGGAACACACATGCACAGACCTATATAAATATTCTCATTATAAACATCACAAGTGACAGCTAACCTCACAGTAGATACCCAGACTATAAGATTAGGAAACGGTTACAAATCTAAAGTATCCAAATACATTAGATCCTACCAGTGTGTATCCCATGTGTAATTAGATCAACTAGTTGCTCGATATAGATATTAATATGTATTAGCTAACTAGACCTACACTATTAGGTTGATAAAGATGTGGTGAATAACTATTAGGATAAGGCCCATTACTATCCGATATATACCACCACCTCACATACACTATACTATTAGCCTCACAGATTTTCGATTTTAATTTATGTGTGTTAGTTTTGTGGAGATTCACAGGAATCATTTTAACGATTTGAATAAAAGTCATGTTTTAACTTTCTGGAATACTGCCTATTTCCTAGCCCGGGCAAAAGAGTGCTAAATGCAAACTTTTTGTGGATATTTCTTTATCCACATTTTCTTGTTCACGTTTAGCTTAATTCAGAGCACCAACCCACACACTAGATAACTTATGTAATATTGCACAAATCATACCGGATTGATATAATGCCAACATTTTCACCTAGTAACAAGTGGGGACTGCCATTTTTAGTGCCATTGTTGTTTCTTTGTTCTTTTACTTTTAGATACATGACCATGGATTAACTTATGAGAGTCCACTAATTGGACAAAATGGAAGTGTGTGATATGACCAAATATAAATGGCCACTCCGCATAGGCTTCGAAACAAGATAATCACTGATGACAAAATATATTAAGATGATTGCCTTGATAATGTTATTTCTTTTTTTTTTAAACCTTGATTGTTCAATCAATTACTATTCTAAACATTTACACAGTAGACAGTACCTTTCCTATTAACTATTAAGAATGGAATGCTATCTGACATTACATTTTCATAGTATGTTTTTTGAATAAATCTTTTACATTATGATTAAATGTATGTCATCCCAATATTAATAGACACATTCAAACTTGAACATTTTAGGTTAGAGAAATATTAATGTTTGTCGTAGTGAAATGGACAGTCTACACATAAATCATGTAAAAATCAAAGCTTAGATGAATATGCCAACATACTCGTGCACCCTTTACAGATCATGCATCATTAAATTAAATCAAGGAATTTCCACATGATTATGTTTTATGTATACTTAGAAATGGCTGAGAAGCTCAGAACACTAATGACACAACGAGCTGGTGTGCATCTAGGCACTCAGATGAATAGCAATGACAGTCTGTACAATTATAAGATTATTATTGTGGGATTGAATTAAATATGCATGTGACATCATGATGTTATTCATGTCAATTTATACCTAAATAAAAAACAAATTCTTAATTTCTATGTTCCTGCTGCATGATATAGAAAGGGGGCAGTAGTGTATTTGAAAATGAATGTGATAATATTTTTTAACAGGACCAATGTGTAGACTTTATTTTTATCCAAAAATATAATTTCTACAAAATACACACTATATACATGTTGTTATATATATATATATATATATATATATATATATTTGACATACCATCAGACACCAAGGGAACCACATTCTCCTCTGTCACACATACACCATCCATATCTGTAAAACAACGTGTACACGCTAAAATCCAATATTTGAAACGTGTTACTGGTGCTCAAGTACACACATCAATGTTGCTTTAAAGAGATACTGAGCAAAATTAATGATTTTCATTATTTAGATGGAGCATGCAATTTTAAGTAAATATATAATTTTATCGGATTAATATTTAAATGTACTTATCTGTATTTTGTACATCAGGAACAAAAGCACAGTACACGGAACATTTAATGTTTATCATGTGTGTATCACTTAATGATTGTTGTCTAAATTTATACAAAAATCACCATGTGCAATCCATGTTCTGAAGCACAAAAGTGTAGACTAAGAAGCTTTGATATTTTACAATTAAACTACTAAAATAAATATATATAATTAGAAGAGTACATTATAAGGTTTATTCAAATTGAATGCTCCGTCATAATCATGCTCATCAAATCTTTGGGTAATATACCTTTTAATGATGTATGAATGAGTAAATGGACTTACAATCATCCTGTTCATGCAGGGCTGGAATGGTGCAGGATCCCTGAAGAATTGTCAAAGTGACTTCAACTATTAATGATATCAATATAAAATTATGTAACACAATTTATACGTATGGTTTAAAAATACATATTTTGCATGAATAAAAACTTATTGTAAACAAGTAAAAATAATATATATCGAAATGTGAAGACTAGACCACTAATATGAAAATTACATTTATTAGTTCATTAAGGTTCATTAAAAGAAAATGATGTCTTTCACAGATGTACTATTTGTTCAAATATTAGACATCCGATTCTTATCATATTCATCTGTCGAACATTTCAAAATATAGATATGTCCCTGTTTCCAAATCAATCTAGACAGACAATTAACACTTTGAATAACAACTAGTGACAACTATAGTATAATACATGTGGGACATATAGATAACTTTGTGCAATGTACAGTAATGTTGTTGATGACACAACACATATTGATCACAATGCAAGACATAAGATATATTTAAAACTATGTCATCATGGTGCTGTTAGAATATGCTTATATATAAAGGTAATACTAGAGGGAAATATGTTATTTAAATCACAGTATTGTTTCAGCAAAACAGTGTAATGGCAAATAAAGATATTTTGTATCTTTATATAAATACAATATCAATATTTGAGACTGTCCCTCTAAAGGAATAGTCTATTCCATGTTAATGTAATGAATCAAATAAAACATGCAATTTAAATCTAATATATAATTTACTCATATCATCATGAATATTTAATTTTCTTGCTATCTTAATTATAAGAATAAAGAATCTAAGCATATGAGATGTGTCTTTTTATATTCAGCACCTGTGTACCAATTTATTATTGTTGTCTAAATGTAGCCACCAACTGTCAAGCACTACCCAGGTGCTAAATCCAAAATGGCACAGCCCCTAAGATTACATTCAACTAAAGATAGCAAGATTATGAAGAATATCTTAGAATACTAATAAATTCTGATTTTGCTTACAATGGAATTTTATATCAGAATCATGATTTTTCATTTTCAATACACTTTACATTTAATTAGAGGATCCATGTTCATATAGATCAATGTGAATGTATTAGGCAATGTTATGTACAAATTTGTAAGCCAAGAGTGAAGTATAATGAGACATACCAGACTGGGACAAACCCAGATTGAGGGTCCAGGACCAACATCCATATCTGTAAAAAAATAAATCAAGATTGGATATCATTAGTAAAAATCATAACTTTTACACAAACAATCAGACATGTTTTTTTTATTTTGACAAGGTAAAACATATTCTTAAATATGCATGTGAGTTCAATGTTTTGTAAAATGTATGTATAAATGAGCAGAGATAATTTCCTAGTTTATATTTGCCATTAAGTGATAACTTAATCACAACTATTATGAAAATGGTATATATGTTTATGAATGATTGATATTTCCAATTTAATTCAATGTTTTAAATCTCTATTTGATCCATTTATCAAGGCACTATCAAACTAGACGTTTGAATCAATGACCCTATTTGTTAAATTGACAGTGAATCAAATAATACAATATTTTTATTCAAGTCCTTAGTTTGATTTCTATATTTTACTTCAAATGGAATTTGATTAAAAATATTTTTGTATTTATGTTGCTATCATGAATTTTATCATAATCCTAGGTAGTCTCAAATGTTATTTTATTATAATTTGAAGTGTGCCTCTTATGTTAAAGGGACAGTTTATTCAGAATCAAACCTTCATTAATTACATAGGATGTAAACCTTCATTAATTACATAGGATGTAAACCTTCATTAATTACATAGAATGCAATTGTGACATATTTTTAAGTTCACTTGTAACATCAAATTGTGTTTGATCTCTTGTTATTCTTTGTTGAAAGCTGAAACAAATTCTGATCATATGCTATTATCAATATCATTGAAATGGAAATATTATTTCAATGCATTTTGCACTTTTCAACAGCTAGAGGGCGTAAGTTAAGGTGTGCTATTCAGATAACATTGTGACCACGAATGTTGCAAACAAGAAACAGAGCCTTACTCTTGTTAATACATAATAGGGAAAATTCAGTATGGCATATTAATATGTGGTTCATACATACTAGATAACTTTATTAAGTAATTAATCAAAACCAGGCAGACTATGTACACCCGCACACACAAGTTAAAATTAGCTTGAAGCCAGGATGGTCTGTATGAGGTTAATTTCCAAAATCAGATAACAATAATGTGACTGGTGTAATGGTTAGACATTGCTAGTCCTTACAAGTACCAAGATATTCAAAAGTTACTTGTGCAAAGCACGCTCAAACACACACACCACTGTCTCTAAAACTCTACTTCTATAGCGGGAGTTTCAATTACTTTTAATCTGACTGTAACCATTCATGAGAATAATGCCATCCTTTAATCGCTTTCCAGGATGGCATTTTTCTCATTATTCTCAGTCACATTAATATCTGATTTTGGAGATTAATCTCATACATACCGTCCTGGCTTCAAGCGAATTTTAACTTGTGCGTATGTACATAGTCTGCCTGGTTTTGATTAATTACTTAAAGGACCAGTCAACACTGTAGATTTGCATAATCAACAAATGCAAGATAACAAGACAATGCAATAGCACTTAGTCTGAACTTCAAATGAGTAGTAGATTTTTTTTCTGACCATTTTAAAAGTTATGTCTTTTTCCACTCCCCCTGTACCTTGTGACAGCCATCAGCCAATCACAAATGCATACATGTACCGTGTGACAGCCATCAGCCATTCACAAATGCATACACACTCTTGCACATGCTCAGTAGGAGCTGGTGACTCAAAAAGTTTAACTATAAAAAGACTGTGCACATTTTGTTAATGGAAGTAAATTGGAAAGTTGTTTAAAATGGCATGTTCTATCTGAATAATGAAAATTTAATTTTAATTGAGTGTCCCTTTAATATATACGGCTAGATTATGAGTTTTGCGTTATGAGTAAAAAAGCAGCGTTATGGGTTATAACGCTGCTTTTTCACTACCGCTGCTATTACGAGTCTTGTAGGTACAGCTGTCCCGCACACTTTTTTGGCCATACCGCAAATTAACTTAGGCAATTTTCGTAAAGTCTTTTTTTCAATGGGACTTCCATTGCGCCGTTATTACAAGCTTTTTCTGGGAGGCCAAAAAGTGAGCGGTACAGCCTATCCCGCAAGATTCGTAACACATTCTAAAGTCAGTAGTTATGAGTTTTATGCTACAACGGCGTAGCATAAAACTCATAACTAAAGTGTTAAAAAGTACACTAACACCCATAAACGTCCTATTAACCCCTAAACCGAGGCCCTCCCACATCGCAAACACTAAAATACATTTTTTAACCCCTAATCTGCCGCTCCCGACATCGCCTCCACTAGAACATATTAACCCCTAAACCGCCGCACTCCCGCCTCACAAACACTAGTTAAATATTATTAAACCCTAATCTGCTGTCCCTAACATTGCCGCAACCTACATTACAGTTATTAACCCCTAATCTGCCGCCCCCAACGTCGCCGCCACTATACTAGTTATTAACCCCTAAACCTAAGTCTAACCCTAACACCCCCTAACTTAAATATAATTAAAATAAATCTAAATAAAAATTCCTATCATTAACTAAATAATTCCTATTTAAACTAAATACTTACCTGTAAAATAAACCCTAAGCTAGCTACAATATAAATAATAGTTACATTGTATCTATCTTAGGGTTTATTTTTATTTTACAGGCTAGTTTGTATTTATTTTAACTAGGTAGAATAATTAGTAAATAGTTATTAACTATTTACTAACTACCTAGCTAAAATAAATACAAATTTACCTGTAAAATAAAACCTAACCTGAGTTACACTAACACCTAACCTTACACTACAATTGAATTAATTACATTAATTAAATACAATTACCTAAATTACACAAAATAAAAAAAGAAATTATCAGATATATAAACTAATTACACCTAATCTAATAGCCCTATCAAAATAAAAAAGCCCCCCCCCAAATAAAAAAAAACCCTAGCCTAAACTAAACTACCAATAGCCATTAAAAGGGCCTTTTGCGGGCATTACCCCAAAGAAATCAGCTCTTTTACCTGTAAAAAAAAAATACAAACAACCCCCCAATAGTAAAACCCACCTCCCACACAACCAACCCCCCAAATAAAATCCTATCTAAAAAAACCTAAGCTCCCCATTGCTCTGAAAAGGGCATTTGGATGGGCATTGTCCTTAAAAGGGCATTTAGCTCTATTGCTGCCCAAACCCTAACCTAAAAATAAAACCCACCCAATAAACCCTTAAAAAAGCCTAACACTAACCCCTGAAGACCCACTTACAGTTTTGAAGACCGGACATCCATCCTAAACGAAGCCGGGGGAAGTCCTCAGCGAAGCGGCAAAAAGTCCTCAACGAAGCCGGGAGAAGTCTTCATCCAAGCCGGCAGAAGTGGTCCTCAAGACGGGAGGAAGTCTTCATCCAGACGGCATCTTCTATCTTCATCCGGCGCGGAGCGTGTCCATCTTCAAGACGCGGAGCATCCTCTTCAAACAAAGTCTTCTTCCCGAATAAATGTTCCTTTAAGTGACGTCATCCAAGATGGCGTCCCTTTAATTCTGATTGGGTGATAGAATTCTATCAGCCAATCGGAATTAAAGGTGAAAAAACCCATTGGACTGATGCAATCAGCCAATAGGATTGAGCTTCAATCCTACTGGCTGATGCAAACAGCCAATAGGATTGAGCTTGCATTCTATTGGCTGATTGGAAAAGCCAAAAGGATTTTTTCACCTTTAATTCCGATTGGTTGATAGAATTCTATCAGCCAATCGGAATTAAAGGGACGCCAGATATCCTCAGAGAAGGATGGGCAGTCAGGTCAGGAAATACATTTAGTCCCTAGTTTGGATAATGAGGTTAAAATTTTTATTAACTTATCCAAACAGATACTGACTGAACATCAGGTACATGTCCATTCACTGGGCCTTAATTTTGTTCCTACTGTACATATTGATCTGTTCAATACTATCATTGACCTGAACAGATTTGTTAGTACTTTAGTCTTAAAAAAACATTTTTTAGGTGCCAGTGATATGGGCACTGATCAACCTGTTGTTTCAGTGGTTAGGGATATTCCTGCATCTGGAGATTTTAATGACAAATGTGCAGAACTTGATTTACAGTCTCTAGCTAATAATAATTTGCAAGAAGGAGATAGGGCTGAGGCTATTAAAGTTGACATTGGCAATTTGAAATCTAAATCTGATTTTTTACCCTGTCAATACTAGGTCAAGTGCCATAGATATTTTTCAAAAGACAGTGGAACTTAAACTTAAAGATCTTCATACCAATGTCAACTTTAATTTCCACAAGGGTGACAATTTGACTAAATATGAATACCAGGCCTTACACTCATTGCAGAAAATTGATGATATAGTCATTCGTGGATCGGATAAAGGAGGGAAGGTTGTTGTTTTGGATAAGAAGGATTATCTATTGGAAGCAGGTAGACAGCTTTCTGATGAAGAGGTATACATTAAATTGTCCCATAATCCCACCTGTCAATATCAAAGAGAATTGGATTCCATAATTGATTGGGTGACTTACAGTGGTGTGATAACCCAAAAAAATGCAGAATTTTTGGCAGTTATCCCAGAGTGGCAATTTTCCATTACTTGCCAAAGATCCATAAATATCTTTGCAATCCACCTGGGCGCCCTATAGTGGCAGGCATTGGCTCTTTAACCGAACCCTTATCTGAAATGATCGATGCCCATTTACAACCTCTAGTTATGAATTTAATGAGTTATGTAAAGGATACTACTGATGTGATTAAACAGATAGAGGCTCTGGAATGGAAAACAGGTTTTTCTTTTCTATCAGTAGATGTCGTTTCACTCTACACCTGTATCCCTCATGACAAGGGTATTAAGGCTGTAGAGTATTTTTTGGATAATTACTCAGGCTACAGTAATGAGCTAAAGGAGTTTATTTTGAAGTCAATTCATTTTCTTCTTACACATAATTTTTTTCTGTTGTAGGGGGAGTACTATCTCCAGAGACGCGTAACAGCTATGGGGGCCAAATTTGCGCCCTCATATGCCAACTATACTCACCCGTTCAAGTACATTGCATACTTTGGTCGCTATATAGACGACCTGCTCTTTATTTGGAGGGGTCCTAAAGAGATGGTTACCCAATTTGTGATGTACTTACAAGACAATGATATGAATTTAAAATTTACATTTGAGAACAGTGAGGAGAAAATATTCTATCTTGACATTGAGCTTTATCCTAACTTTGAGAAACAAAAAATAGATTCTCAGCTGTATCGTAAAGAAATCTCTGGTAATACTATATTGAATGCTAATTCTTGCCACCCCAGACACACCATCTCCGCAATACCCAAAGGTCAATATATGAGGGTTAAACGTAATTGTACTGAGCCTGAGAAATATGAGTTACATATTAAAGAGCTGACAGACCGTTTCTTAGAAAGGGGTTACAATAAGAGGATGTTGCAAGATTTTAGATCATCCACTTTTGTTTTAGCAAGAGATTCTCTTTTTGTTCATAGGAGTAAGTCAAACACTTTTGAGAACAAGCCTAAATTCATAACCACTTATAGCAAGGAGTATCACAAAATTTGTAACATTGTGAGGAGCTCATTACCCATTCTAGAAGCAAATGAGGCTTTTAGAGATTTTGTGCATGAGGGTGTAACTTTATTTCACGCAAAAATACAACCTTGGGTAATATGTTATCACCATCTATGTTGCCTTCAAACAAGAATAAAAATTGTCTGTCATTAAAGCCCGTTTTTTTCAGATGTAGCAGCATTAGGTGTAAATCTTGTTCATTTGCCAAATTTTGGCTTAGAGTTTACTTCTCAGTCAACTGGTAAGACATATCAGATTAGACAGCATTCAACATGTAATTTGTCATTTGTAATATGATAGGAAAAACTTCCGGGTGAGGGGTCGTGGTGCTTCAGCGACGCTCCTATCCCTGACGCCGACTGTTTGTTGGCTACTGATTGGCTGACGTGACTCTACGTCCAAGCACCGGAGCGTTTGTCTGTCGGGCGACAGAAAGTCCCGTCCTGCTCTACTAGGCATTCATATATGCCGCTACCCTTGTGAGTATATTTACTTACGTGCTGCCTCTCTGTCTGTTATCTCTACTGGCACGATACTGTCCCATGAGGTGCCTCTCTTTCTCTCTGTCCATACAGGTGTTTATCTAATTCGCATTGTCCAAGAGTGCTGCCTGCTCCTCCAAGAAAGACACTGGGATTTATCACTATCTGAATGTTTTGGAACTCTGCGCACCTTATATAGAGACTCTTTCTACTCTATATTTTTTTGTTGTTCAAGCCTGCATCTGGTAAAGAAGGTTGCTGCATTGTATTAATAAGATTATTGTTTATTTGTAATATATCTTCTGACCTGTAGGGGGTGCAATAAGCAATAGGTTCGGCTTACTACATGCCCCCTGAAGGATCGTTTTTTACATCATGTCAGGTCAATTGAAGATCCTGAGTCCTCCACTCCTGTTTCGCTGCATTTTAAAAGGGAACATAATTCAGATGTTTCCCTCCTGGAAGTGGAAGGCCCTCTAGTGGGCCTGTAGCAAAATTAAGGGATAACTGAGTTGAAGTCTGGAAGGTACTAGATGTTACAATGTTGCATGTAGGGGGGCGGTGTTTCTGCTTACCTTCATAGGTCCTGGCTGCAGTGGATCCGGCCCTCTTTTCTTCCTGGTTCCAGACTTCAAGCAAGCTTTCCCCGCCCACCCGGCCCTGGAAGGAGAAGTTGCGGCGTTAGGTAGGGTTAGGGACTTATCCCCTGGCGTGGGTAGGTTTAATTGAACTAGCTCAATAAGCCCAGGGGTGTAATTTAGTCTTCCACCCCCTTAGAGCGTGTTTTACGACCCGTTCTGGGGGGGATTGCCTTACTGGGCTGGTTGTATGCCCCAGCTGGCGGTCGGTCAGGGCCTAGAGAGCGGGCAGGGTGCGAGACGAGTAATGTCATGGGATGGGGGAGGTGACACCCACTAGGTGCCGTCCTAGGGGTTACTCCCCCCTACGAATCTTAGGCAAATACCTCTATAGCTTACAGCTCTCTCTCCCTGCCAATTGGGCGTGGCAGCCTGCCACGTTGCAAACACCGTGTAGGGCCCTGGCCGTCTGTCAGTAAGGGTTAATTTAGCTAGTCTTTGCCGCCACCAGCGAAGAACTAATATAGTTCTTTATATATTTATTTAAAGTTGCCTATTTGGCATAGTTGAATAAGCCTAGTTTTAAAGGCTTATTGTTATTAATAAATGTGACCGTGACCGGTCTTTAGCCCATATAACCTGTTGTCAAGTGTCTTTATTTATTCAGTGTGTTGGGTACAAGAAAGACGTAATAGGAAGTTTATCCCTTATGACATTTCAATGTATCCAAGTTATTCCCAGCCACCCCAGAGGGGGCAATAGAGAAGAGATTCTCAGAAAAAGATAAGTTTTCTTGATATTTCAGTTGGATACTAGAGTGCCAAGAGGGTTAAACTCTGAATGGGATGTCAAATTGTTCACCAAATAAAAGGTTATGTCATAGCTTTTATGTTTTGACATTTCATATTTTGTTATTATGTGTTCTTATCTGGTTTTTTTAATTGACAAGTACTATGCGTAAAGGATATTCCCCCAATACATAAATAAATAAGGATTCCCATGTGTTTAAAATCAGTTTGATTAATAGAGGAGGAGTTTTCCCTTAGGTGTATATATAGGGCCATCATAGCCATGTTATAACTAATGGTCACTGAGGAAGTACTATATATGAATTATATGAAACATGTTTGACCTGATCTTATGTGTGAATTGTTATATGAAGCCGATTTTTATGAAGAAATTATGTTTCAATAAATCAGACTATTTTTGCTTTTATGCTGGAGAGTTACCTTTTTTTTGGATTTCTTGGATTGCATATCTTTCAGGATGGGTAATATTAAGTGCTGTGTAGCTGTTTGAATTGATGTCTGGAGACCGGGTGCCTTATTTTTGTTGTTGAAGTATATATATATATATATATATATATATATATATATATATATGTAGTATCTGATTTTAAAAGATGTATTTAAATAAATTAAAAAAATATAGTATGTAAAGATATTTATTTTAAAAATAAAATACACTAACCATAACTACAAAATATTTTGTGAATTCAGCAAACTTGGAAATCTGTAAGAATAAAGAATACAAATAATTAGAATATAAAAGCAAGTATGTTATTTCATAATACATTAAAAACATTAATCTGTAAGTATAATAATTCTAAAATCATCTTCTGTCTATGCTATAAACTTTAGTGTTTGTTCTGATATTAAAGCCAGGTTCAGACTGGATATCTATATATACATTGGCTAATCAAGAGTTGACTTACATATTAACATTTAAAATTAGACAAATTAATGTATAATATCCTAATTTTTGGGCAAATATTAATTATTCAATTGTATGAGGGACATAATTGAATGTAATATTTCCTGTCCCTTCAAAAACTAAAATACGTAAATGTCACCTATGAAATTATTTCACATGAAATGTATCTCTTTATTTGTATGATCGGTCACAATCTGAGCCCTCTATAGTGGGGTTCTTCAAACTTTTATTCCCAAGACCCAGTGTCATGATACTACATACATTCACGACTCTATTTTTATGCTTGGTCTAAATATTTCTGAAGTAATATACAACAAGATAGCTGCAATTATTGGCAAAGTAACTAAAATGTATGTGTACTTTTTTCCTGATTTTAGTCAAATTTGAAAGTGTGGTAAAAGGTAATAACACACACAATAATGGGTCCTGACCTGGGGTTTGAAGAACCCTGCTCTATAGCACAAAGTAGGGGGAATGTTTACTATACAGATATTAACACATAAGTATATATGTATATAAGCACATGCATATATATTTACTGAGAACACACAGTCCCTATAGGCCGCAATGTAAAGGCACTTTTCAATGACGTTTGTTTTCTCACACCAGCCAACTTTAGCCCCCAAAAACTGCTTAGTGCAGTTTTTTTTTTATTTAAAAAAAATACTACTTAACCTCTGGTTAATTTTCTGAACGCTAATTGCTACCGCAAACTTGTGGTAGCAATAACCAGCCACTTGTAATGAATGGTTAATTATAGCACGCCAGTAAACGGTCGAATTTGCCCTTTTGCGGGTGTGCAATAAATTTGTGTTCCACATGTAATCTAGCCCTTACTGTGTATAAGTCAATGGACCAACATCATTGCATACTGCTCCTGAACTATGATCAACATCATTTGCCAACCAATGTCCTAAGTGACCATTGACCCAACAGGTATTTAAAATCACTGACTGAATGAGGTATTCAAAGCAAAGATTAGTCTGAGAATAATTTGTACATCTTTTTTTTAATGAAATAATTTTTCTTTATTAAGACGTATAGAGCAAGTACATCAAAAATACAAAAACATGAATAAAAATAAAATACAAAAAACAAAACAAAACAATGCACAAGTGTGTAAAATCATACATATTGTATAGTAATAACAAGTATTTCCTTTCAGAGTCAGCTTTGTTAACCCCTTAATGACCGCAGCATTTTTCCATTTTCTGTCCGTTTGGGACCAAGGCTATTTTTACATTTCTGCAGTGTTTGTGTTTAGCTGTAATTCTCCTCTTACTCATTTACTGTACCCACACATATTATATACCGTTTTTCTCGCCATTAAGTGGACTTTCTAAAGATACCATTATTTTCATCATATCTTATAATTAACTATAAAAAAAATTATATAATATGAGGAAAAAAATGGAAAAAACCCACTTTTTCTAACTTTGACCCCCAAAATCTGTTACACATCTACAACCACCAAAAAACACCCATGCTAAATAGTTTCTAAATTTTGTCCTGAGTTAAGAAATACCCAATGTTTACATGTTCTTTGCTTTTTTTGCAAGTTATAGGGCCATAAATACAAGTAGCACTTTGCTATTTCCAAACCCCTTTTTTTCAAAATTAGCGCTAGTTACATTGGAACACTAATATCTTTCAGGAATCCCTGAATATCCCTTGACATGTATATATTTTTTTTTAGAAGACACCCCAAAGTATTGATCTAGGCCCATTTTGGTATATTTCATGCCACCATTTCACTGCCAAATGCAATCAAATAAAAAAAATTGTTCACTTTTTCACAATTTTGTTCACAAACTTTAGGTTTCTCACTGAAATTATTTACAAACAACTTGTGCAATTATGGCATAAATGGTTGTAAATTCTTCTCTGGGATCCCCTTTGTTCAGAAATAGCAGACATGTATGGCTTTTGTTGTTGCTTTTTGGTAATTAGAAGGGCGCTAAATGCCACTGCGCACCACACGTGTATTATGCCCCGCAGTGAAGGGGTTAATTAGGGAGCATGTAGGGAGCTTCTAGGGTTAATTTTTGCTTTAGTGTAGTCTAGTAGACAACCCAAAGTATTGATCTAGGCCCATTTTGGTATATTTCATGCCACCATTTCACCGCCAGATGCGATCAAATTAAAAAAAACGTGAAATTTTTCACAATTTTAGGTTTCTCACTGAAATCATTTACAAACAGCTTGTGCAATTATGGCACAAATGGTTGTAAATGCTTCTCTGGGATCCCCTTTGTTCAGAAATAGTAGACATATATGGCTTTGGCGTTGCTTTTTGTTAATTAGAAGGCCACTAAATGCCGATGTGCATCACACGTGTATTATGGCTAGCAGTGAAGGGGTTAATTATGTAGCTTGTAGGGAGCTTGCAGGGTTAATTTTAGCTTTAGTGTAGAGCTCAGCCTCCCACCTGAAACATCAGACCCCCTGATCCCTCCCAAACAGCTCTCTTCCCTCCCCCACCTCACAATTGTCCCCGCCATCTTAAGTACTGGCAGAAACTCTGCCAGTACTAAATTAAAAGGTATATTTGTGGGGGTTTTTAGGTTTTTTTTTAGCATATTTACATATGCTGCTTTGTAGTATCCCCCTTAGCCCCCAACCTCACTGATCCCACACCAAACAGCTCTCTAACCCTCCCCCTCTGCCTTAGCTGGCGCCATCTTGGGTACTGGCAGCTGTCTGCCAGTACCCAGTTTAGTAAAAAAAGAAATCTTTTTTTTAAAAAAATCCCCTTTTCTGTAGTGTAGCTGTCCCCCCCCCCCCCCCCCAACCTCCCACCAGTTGCAGATCACTTGATCACTTAGAAAAATTATTATTTTATTATTTATTCTAGCTATTTCAGATTTTTCTTTTCTGTAGTGCAGCGGTTCCCTCCCGCTCCCGCCCCGTGCACGCGCCCGCCCGCCGCCCCCCGTGCACGCGCGCGCTCACATGCGCGCCCCCGTCGCTCCCGCCCCCGATCCCGCCCCCCTGCACATTACACTGCGCATCGATGGCCGCCCACCCGCCTCCCAAGTCCGCTCCCACCCACCAACGATACCGGCCATCGATGTCCGGTGCAGAGAGGGCCACAGAGTGGCTCTCTCTGCACCGGATGGCCATTTAAGGTTATTGCAGGATGCCTCCATATCGAGGCATCACTGCAATAACCGGAAAGCAGCTGGAAGCGAGCAGGATCGCTTCCAGCTGCTTTCCACACCGAGGACGTGCAGGGTACGTCCTCAGGCATTAACTGCCTTTTTTTTGAGGACGTACCCTGCACGTCCTCGGTCGTTAAGGGGTTAAACTCAACCAAAACCAATCTAGGCCTCCACATGTGTTACTTCTAGTTTATGTCCCCAGCGTTAATTCTCTATTCTCTCATCTTGTTTCCTCATGGTACATTATATAGGGTTCCCATTCTGTTATGAATTGATTTTGTTTATCTAAGATGGTTGCTGATAATTCAGATCTGTGATAGTGGTATTCTAATTTGTTTAGTACATACGCGTAAGATGGGGGAGTTGACTTCCAAAACTTAGCTATACTCAGTCTTGTCACAGTGAATATCATTTCTGCTAGTTTGTGTTGGTATTTGAGGATGTCTTTATTTGGGAAGTGTAAAAGAACTTGTTCTGGAGTGAGTGTTATTTCCTTAGAGAGTAAACTTCCTAGGAATCTTGCTGTTTCTTCCCATATGTCTCTAACTTTGTGTATGTGTATATGTGCCTTGTTCCCCACAACCTTTATAACATAATTGACTTTGTACATCTTTTTTTTAAAAACTATACTAGTTGTTTAAATATTGAAAAAATAAGGGTGAAGTTAATGTTAACTTTTCTGCTGAGGCCAATTTGGAATGGCTTTAAATGGCTTACTAGGATGTGCAACCAATGACTGTGGGAAATTTAGCTGTGTCTGCACTTCCATGTTTAACATTAATTGGAAAGCCCACAATATTCAGAATCAAATTACAGGAATGAAGAACAAAATATATAATGAAAGTATATTGCAAAGTTGTTTTACCACATGTAATTAAACTATTTAAATTAATATCTTGAGGTGTTTAATGTCACTGTAAAGGATACTTTATGTGCCAACGTACCAAAAAATGGAGAGACACTTTTGCGGAAAGCTGAACTCATATTAAACAGAAAAACTAAATTATTTTTAATGTAAAATGATTATTAAGGAAAATTAATTTTTATTTCTATATAATAAAGCTGACATTAGGAATTTGAATTATGTAGCTCACTAACAGCTTAGTGGTAACAATTTTTTTTATGTTTATTCATTTTAAAGGGACATGAAACCCAATTTTTTTTCTTTCATGATTTGGAAATAAAATGCAATTTTAAATAACTTTCTAATTTACTTCTATTATCTAATTTGTTTAATTATCTTGATATTCTTTGCTGAAAAGCATATCTAGATAGGCTCAGTAACTGTTGATTGGTGGCTGCACATAGATGCCTCGTGTGATTGGCTCACCCATGTGCATTGCTATTTCTTAAACAAAGAATATGTAAAGAATGAAGCAAATTAGATAATATAAGTAAATTGGAATCTTGTTTAAAATTGTATTCTCAATCTGAATCATGAAAGATTTTTTTTGGGGTTTAATGTCCCTTTAACCAAGTTTTTATTTTGTTCTTTATAGCATAACAAAATTATAGCCACACAAGCATCATAAGACAATTTATTTTTCATATTTAAAAAAAACTCTTGTACTTTCCTTATACAGGGCAATTAGTAAAAACAAAACTAATCAAATAAAATGCTGAATACCAAGGTACACAAACTGATCTATATGTTTCCTATGAACAGCTTGGGCAGTAAAAAGGGGCAGATTTACCATTGTTTGAATGGACAAGGTTCACAGGTAGTGAACATGTCCTCCTGAGTTGACAAATGGCACGCAGCCTTTACTGACCGCATTTATTATAGCAACGCAGATACTGAATTTAATTTTCCACCGAGAGATTAGGAAGTAGCAGTTTTATTACCACTGCTTTTGTATGAGTGATCCTGCACACCAAGGGCTCTGAAGCTGCAGATACAACTTTATAAATGAGCCTCTACGTGTACCATTTGTGATGGAGTTCAGCATATAGTTAAACAAAGGGAAATATTTTACAAATAAAAGGGGTGAATTCCAATATTTCAGATCCTGTTTTTCATCTCCTAATCCGTGTTTTCCAATATCTGATTGATCACTACTATATCAACATTGAAACTATTTCTGTATTGAGAAACACTTAGATCAGATCCAATCACATAGCAGGAAAATTACCCATATAATGCATGGGCAGCAATGGCTTCTGAAATCTCAGTCCCCCCTAACCCCAAAATACTCAAATGAATAAATAAAAATTCAAACCTACAATTTCATTAATTTATTTTTATATTAAAATGTTCCATTAAGTAAATTTCAATGTAGGATAAAGATTCACTATAACATTTGAAATATCACCAACATGGTGTATATTAAAATGTTATATGTCTGTCAATCACCCTGAGCAAGGAACCACTGCTTTTTACATTGCGGGAAGCAAGCTTGTACGCTCATCAGATTGTGTAATGATACATACAGGCAGTGAACGAACAGGATCTGCTACCCGTTTACAGCAAAGGCATGTGGACAACGTCTCAAGTAGAGAAGCTTGTCCGTATGCCGGTTAATACATGGAGGCATTAGTCTGAACTTCCAGTGAGTAGTGGATTTTTTTCTGCCAAATTTAATTTTGCATAACCTGCATCATGTGACAGCCATCAGCCAAAAAAATAAAATGAAATGCATATACATATATACTATGGATTCTTGCATATGCTCAGTAGAATCTGTAGTCTCAGAAAGTATGCACATAAAAAGATTGTGCACATTATGATAATGAAAGTAAATTGGAAAGCTTTTTACAATTGCATACGCTATCTGAATCATGAAAGTTTAATTTTGACTTTAGTGTTACTTTAAGTATAGCAGGGTTGGAAGGGTACACAGCAAGAGAAATCTCGTTTACTAGACCTCATAAGCACATTATAGATTACTACTTGCTGCATAAACAACATGTCTGTCTTAGAAAAGATGTTAAGCCCACAATACAGCAATAAGCAAAAAAAAGAAATGCAATTCATTGCTTGTGTTATATTAAAATAAATGTTAGTTTTATTGAATTACATTTTAAATGACAGCAGTTATAAATACTAACAGCCTCACTGAAATTAAAAGAGATCTCTGAGGAGGCATATAGTGAAACATGACCACGTCAGGGGCTTTTTATCATTTTTCATTTCCACACTTTTGTGGCAGTTTTGATATTGGTAACTCAACATTGTTTTTGGAGTTTTAAAAAAAAAAAGAATTTATATTGCTTTTTTTTTTTTTAATGAGAACCCTGAATCTAGGGAACGGGACAAGGGAGGGGGGATTTTATTATCTGTTAAATGGATAAAAGGGCTACTATTAATATATTATTGAATATAGACAACATATTTTCAGTAAAACTCCTCCTTTCACGCACAAAATAGAAATAGAATAATATCACTAAGCATAGAAACATTATTTTGTTCATACATTTAATCAATGCCACGTAGTGATATGTTTTTTAATTTTAGTAGGGCTGTTTGTATTTCCAATTGCTGTAATTTTAATCTTAATAAATGTTTTGTTAGACTAATCTCTATGTAACATATACATTTAATATAAGTGCTGAATTGCAATTTTTTTGCCTATTGCTATGTGGTGTTAGTATCTATTCTAAGTCATTATAAATGTAAAGAGGCACTCATCAATGATAGACCCATTTCAACTATATAACTTTAACAAGGTTTCCCAGGAGGCATGTAACAGTTATACAATTTTCCATAGCATATTACGTTTGAAAGGTGTCCATTATTTCAGCTGGGTGTACAGTAAAATCTTTAAAAAAAAAATGACATTTAAGTGTCCAGTATATTTGTAAAGTCCCCTGAGCGGCAGCCTAATGTTGAAGGTCTTGTATGCTTCCCTGCGTTACAAAAATGGCCCAGACAGAAGTAACATTGTGCAGGTAAGGCAGCCAAGGATATATGTTTCTGGCAGTCTTTGGTGTTAAAATACTGCTGTGTGTGATGTGTAACCTCTGGGGTAAAATCACTGATCTGTGGGTTTCTCTGGGAAAAATGAGAGTGTAAAACACTGCCATGTATGTACTTCTGTCTGTCAGAGGGGGTCAAATCACTGCTGTGTGTCTTACTTGGTACCAACGAGGGGGAAAATTTGTGTTACTGGCAGTTAAGGGGATAAAGCACTGCCCAGTTTTGAAACCCCCCCCATATATGGCAGGTTCAAGAGTGGGATCTAAGGTAGAGCTTTTAGATGGGCCATTGTGTGACCCCATCTGACACACAAGCCCAGTCAAATACAGGTCCAGTAAATTTTTTGGGGCACAGCTGGCAACCTTCATAATGGACAGTGTTGCCTACTCACACCACGTAATACAAGGATGTAGGATAACATATATATATATAGATGTATGTGTCTTATATAACTTACTTCAATAAACTGAATTGTACAAAACAGAACAATTTCTTACTTAGTTATTATACATAAAACTAAAAAACATGAATTCTTTACTGCTGCCATTTATCAGGTTGTTACTCAACACATATACTTACAGGTCACTTGATCATTGAAGTATGTATGGAGAGAGTGGTGTGTACTCAGTGGACACACCACGCCCTTAGGGGGCGCTTCCTCAGTTTCAATATAATAGGTGATATGGTAGTGCTTGTAATGTCTCAACAGAAAAAAACAGGCCTAAATCTAAAAATATGATAATAGCAACAATAATAAAACTATAAATAAAACCCTAAAAAATCTAAAATGTGGACATAAGTAAGTAACCACAATGCTGAAAATGATAATAGTAAAAAACTATATATATATATATATATATATATATATATATGAGAATATATATATATATGTATATATATATATATATATATTACTGGAATATAAACATAGATTGGAAAAAATATTAAAACCAATTCAAAACCAAATAATGATAATGTGAAAGTCTATGAGTCCAGGGTAATGACAGTTCCCAGATGTTTGAGGCTGCACTCTGTCAAAGGATGGCTATCCTGTAGTATGGAATCTAAAAAAGAATAAAAAACAGAGGCGCCACCATGGCCTAATATCGCCAGTACAGGTAAAATGAGCAGCAATATGAGAATGTGAATACTCACAAACATAAAGCACCCCACTGGTGCTAGTAGAGCAGACTGACACTTCTCAGTGGTTCAGCACACTGTATCCAAAGCGCAGAGACAGTCAGGAATCCTTTGACACTCCAATGTATATGTGCCTATGGATAAAGGAAAAAGCAACACGACATGGCCCAATATCATCAGGACAAGGGGAAAATAATACCAATTGCTTGCACTTACAAGATGGTGGGCACCTGCAGGTGCAATCTCAGCAAACTGGAGCCAAAACGTCGCCCAGTAGACTTAAAACAGCAATCCTCAACAGGAACCAGGATCAACGATATAATTTATCACAGGAGGTGAAAAAAATACACACAATAGCAAGTGTATAAAAGTATAAAAAGTCTTTATTAACACAGCAACTAGTTTCTCAGCCTACTCAGGTAGCCTGATGAAACAGCCCTGAGTAGGCTGAGAAACTAGTTGCTGTGTTAATAAAGACATCGGCCGGAATTAAGGTAGGAAAAATCTGATTGGCTGATGGAATCAGCCAATCAGATTGAGCTCGCATTCTATTGGCTGTTCCGATCAGCCAATAGAATGCGAGCTCAATCTGATTGGCTGATTGGATCAGCCAATCGGATTGAACTTGAATCTGATTGGCTGATTCCATCAGCCAATCAGATTTTCCTACCTTAATTCCGATTGGCTGATAGAATCCTATCAGCCAATCGGAATTGAGGGGACGCCATCTTGGATGACGTCCCTTAAAGGAGCCGTCATTCGTCGTAGTCCGTCGGTGAAGAAGGTGGTTCTGCGTCGGCGGAAGGAAGATTCAAGACCCGGCTTGGAAGATGACTTCACCCGGATAGAAGACCTCTTCAGCGCCTCTTGGAAGATGACATCGGCCGGATCAAAGACTTCTTCAGCGCCGCCTGGATGATGACTTCATCGGATGGAAGATTTCTTCAGCGCCGCTTGGAGGATTAACTTCTTCCGCTCCGGATGTCCTCTTCAGTTCCATCGGTGGCTCGGCTGAGTGAAGACGACTCAAGGTAGGATGATCTTCAGGGGATTAGTGTTAGGTTTTTGTAAGGGGGGTTTGGGTTAGATTAGGGGTATGTGGGTGGTGGGTTTTAATGTTGGGGGGGGGTTGTATTTTTCTTTTACAGGCAAAAGAGCTGAACTTTTTGGGGCATGCCCCCACAAATGGCCCTTTTAAGGGCTGGTAAGGTAAAAGAGCTTTGAAATTTATTTAATTTAGAATAGGGTAGGGATTTTTCTTATTTTGGGGGGTTTGTTATTTTATTAGGGGGCTTAGATTAGGTGTAAGTAGCTTAAAATTGTTGTAATATTTTTAACATGTTTGTAACTTAATTTTTTATTTTTTGTAACTTAGCTTTTTTTATTTTTTGTACTTTAGTTAGTTTATGTAATTGTATTTAATTGTAGTTATTTGTAGGTAGTTTATTTAGTTAATTTAATGATAGTGTAGTATTAGGTTTAATTGTAACTTAGGTTAGGATTTATTTTACAGGTAATTTTGTATTTCTTTTAGCTAGGTAGTTATTAAATAGTTAATAACTATTTAATAACTATTCTAACTAGCTAAAATAAATACAAAGTTACCTGTAAAATAAATATAAATCCTAAGATAGCTATAATATAATTATTAATTATATTGTAGCTATATTAGGGTTTATTTTAAAGTATTTAGTTTTAAATAGGATTCATTTAGTTAATAAGAGTTAATTTATTTAGATTTATTTAATTAATTATTTAAGTTAGGGGGGCGTTAGGGTTAGGGTTAGACTTAGGTTTAGGGGTTAATAATTTTATTACAGTGGCGGCGGCGTAGTGGGGGGCAGGATAGGGGTTAATAAATTTATTATAGGTGGCGACGGTGTAGGGGGGGCAGGATAGGGGTTAATACATTTAATATAGGTTGCGGCGGGTTCAGGGAGCGGCGGTTTAGGGGTTAATACATTTATTATAGTTGCGGTGGGCTCCGGGAGCGGCGGTTTAGGGGGTAATAACTTTATTTAGTTGCGGCGGTGTAGGGGGGGTCAGATTAGCGGTGTTTAGACTCGGGGTACATGTTAGGGTGTTAGGTGTAGACAGCTCCCATAGGAATCAATGGGATGTCTGTCAGCAGTGAACTTGTACTTTCGCTATGGTCAGACTCCCATTGATTCCTATGGGATCCGCCGCCTCCAGGCTGGCGCTTTGAAAACCAGGTACTCTGGGCCGTAAAAGTGCCGAGCGTACCTGCTAGTTTTTTGATAACTAGCAAAAGTAGTGAGATTGTGCCGCACTTGTGTGCGGAACATCTGGAGTGACGTAAGAATCGATCTGTGTCGGACTGAGTCCGGCGGATCGAAGTTTACGTCACAAAATTCTACTTTTGCCGGTCTCGAGCCTTTGATAACTAAGGCGAATCAGCCTCGCCACAAATACGCTGCGGAATACGCAGCGTATTTGAGGTTGACGGCTTGATAACTAGGCCCCTAACACTTTACATATATTTTGTCAATATTTAAACAGCTAATGAAGCTTTAAAAAAATACATCTACATGTTATTCTCAGACTAATCTTTTCTTTGACAGCTTCATTCTATCTAACATTTATTTAGTGTTTAATGTCTCCTTAATTCTGGCCCTTAATGTGTTTAGATTTGACCAATAAATATTTAAAATTAGGTTAAATATATGTTACGCTATGCTAGGAGGTAAACAATGGTAAAAGTAAGTCCTTCATTGTGGGTATTACACCTTTTCTTTCATTATTCATATAAAGCATACTATTTTAAACAACTTTCCATTGTATTTTTATTATCACATTTATTTTATTCTCTTGGCATCCTTTGTTAAAGGAGCAGCAATGCACTACTAGCAGCTAGCTAGTGTGGTTTACATAGTAGGTAGGTCCATAGGGTTGTCCTGGGCTATCTGCAACAATGTGTGGTTTGTTCTTTCAAGTATCTTCCATTAGTGGGCAGCTCTTTTACTCTGCAAGTTCAACTTTGTGACGCACTAATCTGTGTGAAGAGAGCACATTTATTGAGACATTTGCATAGTTTTGATAAATCTCCACCACAATAATAATCATAGCTGCTAGTCAGTAATCATGTTCATTTGATAAAAAATATTTTGCTATACATTAGTTATCTATGAAAATTGTCTTTTACAGGGTTACATTTTGATGGCCAAGGGGTCAGTTTCTAGAAAACATTTAAACCCTACGTCCAGAGTTAAAGTAAAGTTATCTTATCCCTGGGGGTATCAAATACATAACAGAACATGATAGGGTTGAGCATTATCCCCTATTCTATTTGTGTTGATGATCAAAATGTTAGCAACCCACATTAGATTAAACCCTCAAATCTTAGGGCTGGAGATTGGTCACAATAATTATAAGACCTGCCTATTCACAGACAATGTCCTAATACTCCTGACTTCACCCACTACATTACATCCTGGTGGCTATGCAAGAATTTGGCAAATTTTATAATTTCATAATTAACAACATCAAATCAAACATTATTAACATCACCATGGCACCAGAGAAATTGAAAGCACTACAAACCATATATCTTTACAAACAAACATTATATTGATCCAGCCACTAATACAAAAACACTCGACAACAGAAATTATATTGACTTGCTACTAGCTATATTGTGCTGGGGACACATGAAGTCACTAAAAATGACAATGACATAGGGGTCCATTTATCAAGCTCCGGATGGAGCTTGAGGGCCCGTGTTTCTGGCGAGCCTGCAGGCTCGCCAGAAACAGCAGTTATGAAGCAGCGGTCTAAAGACTGCTGCTCCATAACCCTGTTCGCCTGCTCTGAGCAGGCGGACAGACCTCGCCGAAAATCAACCCGATCAAGTACGATCTGTTTGATTGACACCTCCCTGCTGGCGGCCGATTGGCCGCAAATCTGCAGGGGGCGGCGTTGCACCAGCAGCTCACAAGAGCTTCTGGTGCAATGCTGAATACGGAGAGCGTATTGCTCTCTGCATTCAGCGATGTCTGGCGGACCTGATCCGTACTGTCGGATCAGGTCTGCCAGACCTTTGATAAATATCCCCCATAATATTATATAGGTGGCCCCCATTCATCTATCCCCCACATTTCTTCAATCTCTAATCTAAATGAATTAGGGTTACCGTATTGCCGCTTTAAAAAGGGACACATGAAAAATACATATGTCTGGGCCGCTTTTAGGGCTGTTTAAAGAAATGTTTTGTTATAAGAACCCTGACATGTATTTTTTATATGTGTCCCTTTTTAAAGCGGCAATATGGTCACCCTAAGATTAATGCATTTATCTGTGGCTCTGTTAGACCCAGGATAAAAAAACAAACAGACCTATGTATAGAACACTAGATGAGATGCGCTGGGTGTGTCCGATATACTTTTCTTACTACAATGCTATAATTGTACAGAAAATAATAGGCGAGCACTATAGTCAGCAAGGAAGAGCATGGGTATCCTTTGACTCCCAGCTTCTTAAGACACCTCAGGTGGGATCACTGCATCATTACAGACCCAATATGATCCAGAACATCAACACCCACACACACATTTATAGTACATGATATGGAATCCTACAAACACAACTACATTGAAATTCTCTTTGACACCAATCCCAATCACTAGGGAATTGGTAGAGGGGGACTAGTTAGGGGATACGGTTCCCATAGGGACACTAGTTTATATGGGGAGAGTAGAACTGAAATGTCCCTTTGAATCCTAACCAAGCCCCAAAGTTTTAGATGTATACTGATGTCTACAAACTCCAGCTTGCTACTGTTTGTGTAAAGAGTCTTTTCATATGCAAGGGAAGGGGGGAGTGCCTGACCTCATCAACACTGCAAAATTGTGAGCTTTTAAGTAAGTTTTAAAAAGGTTTCATATTGTATTTTTATATCAGTATCTGTGCATATAGTAGTGTCTATTGCATGCAGTTTTATGAAGATGAAAGTGTACACTGTCTCTTTAAATACACCTAACAGCAAGACTATATATCATTCATCATCCACACAAAAAAATAACCTTCAAAGATCATTGACTCAATTTAAGCAATGGTGTATGTCTGGGAAGAATATATGAGGCACACATTCTCTAACTAAGAGGCTATGGTCCCTATTTATCAAGGTCTGTCGGACCTGATCCGACAGTGCGGATTCAGGTCCGACAGACCTCGCTGAATACGGCAAGCAATACGCTCGCCGTATTCAGCATTGCACCAGCAGCTCACAAGAGCTGCTGGTGCAACGCCGCCCCCTGCAGACTCGCGGCCAATAGGCTGCCAGCAGGGGGGTGTCAATCAACCCGATTGTACTCGATCGGATTGATTTCCGGCGATGTCTGTCCGCCTGCTCAGAGCAGGCGGACAGGTTATGGAGCAGCAGTCTCTGTGACCGCTGCTTCATAACCGCTGTTTCTGGCGAGCCTGCAGGCTTGCCAGAAACACGGGGCATCAAGCTCCATACGGAGCTTGATAAATATGCCCCTATGGGTTAAGTCACAGGGCAATTTCCTAAGTCTTATATAGCATACTGAGAGAGGGAAATGGGTTAAGACCTAGATCAGAAAGACTTGCAACTCAGTTTTACTAGGACACATAGATCCACACACAGCTCAATCTCCAATCAAATATTAGACATGATCTATAAAATATGATTGCACTCATATCTTACTCCAGCTAGGCTTAAATCAATCTATCCAGAAGCAGGGGACATGTTGGAGCAATGTGGAGAGGTAGGCTTCATGACCCCATATGATGGAAGAGACCTATATGACATTAATTGGAAAATTTAGGCACAACACTATTTGTTGTAGATTTCTAGCTAACCCCCTAATAGCACTACTTAACCAAAACTCCAAGTCAAGATGCCTGCTCCTAACCCACCTTTATCAGATAGCATTAATAGTGCCAGGCCAGTGATAGCCAGAGCATAGAAAACTAACAGAGCCGCAATAGTCCACAACTAAACGCTTAGGACTAGCAAACTCCTGATCTCGAAGGCATATGGATTGTAAATAAGGCTCAACATTTCCAAGTGGTGTCCTTTTACTGGGAGAAGTACAAAGTTCATACACAAACACTTTCCTTGCCACACTAGAGTTATGGAGAAAGGGGAATACTTCAGGACCACTCTGCCTCAACCCCCTCATCCTATAACAAAATTTGACACTAGCAGGCCCATTTATCAAAGGGCTTGCGGACCTGATCCGACACTGCGGATCAGGTCCGCAAGACCTCGCTAAATGCGGAGAGCAATACGCTCTCCGCATTTAACATTGCACTAGCAGCTCACAAGAGCTGCTGGTGCAATGCCTCCCCCTGCTGACTCGCGGCCAATCGGCCGCCAGCAGGGGAGTATCAATCAACCCGATCGTATTCGATCGGGTTGATATCCGGTGATTCCTGTCCGCCTGCTCTGAGCAGGCGGACAGGGTTATGGAGCAGCGGTCTTTAGAACACGGCCCTTCAAGCTCCGTACGGAGCTTGATAAATGGGCCTGAATGACTCTGGTTACAGAATACAGGCTCTTTATGATACTTAGGGGACTACAGTCTCCCTTACTTTTTGTATGCTAATGGCACCTAAGAAGTGGGGACTGCAGAATTAACCACTTACTATTCCAGAAGGACCTGCCAAGTAAAGAGAAGGTGGGGGAACTAAGTGATGCAAACCAAACCTCTGTCTAATTATTCTGTTCTACAATTTCTCAGTCATTAAGGTAAAATATACAAAAGTTCCTGAATAATAACCACATATTACATAAGCTAATGATATCAAGCATTATGTGATACTGTCAGGGTTCAAGTCCAACAAAAAGTGTGTGTGTGGGGTGGAGTGTGCGGGCATCCAGGATGGCCACACCAAACTAGAGCTCCTGTGACGGTAACAACAGAGCCTTTCTCCCAGGACTGCACAATCTCGGAAATATGCCCCAAAAGTCTCACCAGCATCGAGGGAGATGACTGAAGTTCCTCCGGAGTATATATTTGGGCAATAACTCCTAAGAAAAGACCTCTAGCTCAACCACGGTGTAGGCCGCAAACGAAGCCTGCCTTCAGAGACGGAGTATATCCGCCGCCGCACATACCCAGAATAAACAGCAACCGTACAGCTCGGGCGAACACTCTCCCATTTGCCTCCAGGCTCCTCAGCAGTATTGCTGTTGAGAGGCTTCCAACTCTGACAGAGATCGTGACTGTCTGATGCAGTTTTCTTCCAGCCGGCCACACGTGGGGTAAGAAAGCATGGATGCCCAATTTAATTAACTATTTAAAGCAGCATCACCAGTTCATATAAAGCCCTAAACATAAAATAGCAAGTACACTGCAAACCTACAAAGGGCTATACCATTTATTATTAAGCCCTATGAGGTAATGAATATGAGGTAATGAATATAAAGCTATACAAGCTGCAATTAAATAAATCTATAAGTGCTGCACTCTTTTAGCTCCAAAACCGCTACCATCTAACTACTTCTAAAGCAGCAGCATGCACAGAGGACAATAATATAACCACCTAACTCAATGTAAGAACACAAATCAACCTATAACCTACCTGGTAGTAATCACTTTATTGGATCACAGAAACACCCTAACAAAGAACACTGAAACAAATAGCAGAATTTACCCTATTGTGCCTGAACTTCTGCTCAGCAGCTCAACTGTACCCATACGTGGGCAAGATCACTACAAGATGGATTCGTAGAAATTCCAAAGCAGACAAAAATCTGAAACCCAGTACCACTCCTAGTACAATGAATACTTTCTTTAAGAGTACCGACAGGAAAAAAAAATAGACACCCCTCAAGTGCATAGCGAGGAAGAATATCTATCAGACAACCCAGATACTTCTCAGGTGCCAACACCCTCACCGAACATTTTAGCACAAAATGAAGATGGCCCTGTGACTCTGAAAGCCATGGAAGCACTCATAAATCAAGTTAAGTCCTGCATCAAGAGTGAATGTGCAGACTTGAAAAGAGATATTAATGAATTGGGTTTTGGAGTTGAAGCACTAGAGGATGATAGAGAATAATGGGCTAAAGAAATATCTGACATGTCTCATTCCATAGAAACTCAACAAGCACAGTTCAAGGACCTAGAAGATAAAGTGGACGACATGGAAAATAGAGCGAAAAGGAATAACCTCCGTATCCGCGGAGTACCGGAGACCGTGAAAGGCGAAGACATCCAGGAGCATCTCCAAAATATGTTTCAATCCCTAGCCATTGCTAGCCAGCGCATGATAGAGAGGATACCGCTGAAGAGAGCTCACCGCTCTCTGCGACCTAAGCCAAATGACAACCAGCCTTCCAGAGACATTATAATCTGCTTTCAAAGCTACAGATAGAGAGAAAATATACCAGTTGGCAAGGTCGCAACTTAATTTCTCTTAAATTCCGATTTTCCAAGATCTCTCCACAAGGACGCTTCAAATAAGAAAAGAATATGCCTTCCTCACGACACACCTGCGATCCCTAAAAATCCCTTACAGATGGGGCTTCCCAGTCTCCCTCTAAATCATCAAAAATGGGAAACGCCACAAATGCTCTAATCCAACCTTTGCAGCTGACTTTTGCAAGCAACTAGGCCTCCCTCTCCCGGAGATGCAGAATTCCTCCGCAGACAAGGACACACCTTTACCACCTAGACCACAGAGAATACTGTGGTCCGAAATTGCAAGCAAAAGAACCAAGAAGAAGCCATGCTTTGATCCACCTAATTCTTTGGAAGCTAATTGAACCAGAGAAATACTATACATGACCATCAGAATTAGTGAGGTTATCATTACCTAGAATTGGTGATAAAACCACTTACATAGACATTCATACATATATATATATACTCTGCCTTCTGTTCTAAATCATGGACATTAGAGACTTGCAATCCATTTGCAGACCAACACCAAATGCTACAGAATTTCTACTGTTTGCCCTTACTTTACACATATTTAGACTAAACCTGTCAATTGTTATGAAAATTGTTGCATTTCTAGATATATCTATTTAGCTTAAACAATGACCTTGGTACTCCTGGGCCATACTTTAAGCCCTTATTTTGATGTGCATATTAGCCTATCTACCTGTTTTAGTTTGTAACTGTTTAAAACCTACAAGTTCATATGTTGTGAATTATATTACACTATGTTATATCATTATAGAGGGCATGTATCCTTATGTGTCCTTAATTGTTCATTTCCCTGTTGGAGCGGGTTCCGTTGGGCCGTACTTCCCCCTACTGTTCCACTTCCTCTCTTTTCCTTCTGCTTTTACTGGTTGGGCTTAAGTCCGCCAAATATATCCCCCTTCTGTTCCCTATTCCTTATTTTCCTCCCTTCCTCTAAAATCTTCCTTCTCTAAGCTTTCCTATCCCCCAGTTCTACCTCCTGTTAATTTATTTAATATCTGAAAGCATTTACCTTAAGTGCAGAACACAGTCCAGTTATAGCAATTGCAAGTTGTCTCAGTTTCACCCGATAATACCCAGTACATAGAACGTTATCTAGGCATATATGGACCCACACTCCCAAATCAGCTCTTTTAAAATTGCTACACAAAATGTAAAAGGCTTTTTGTCTCCACAAAAGCACTCAATAGCTTTCCATGACTTCTATAAAAAACATGTAGACATTATCATGATTCAAGAAACACATTTTAGAAAAACTAATGAACCTGCCCTATCACACCTCTATTATGATAAACACTATCTTAACTCTGGCCCGACAAAACATAATAGGGTTAGTATCTCATTTAGGAAAGGAACATCTTTCAAACTTATACTGTACAAAAATATCAAGACCTCAAGGGCAGAATACTGGTCTTGGTGGGGCTTTATTACGGTAGACCTATCTGGCCAATATATATGCTCCCATTCGCCCTACACCATACTTCTTCCGCAAAGTTATTAACCAGTTAGTAGATATCTCCAAAGGCCCTATAATACTAGGAGGAGATTTGAACTTTTCCACTAACCCAGCCATAGACACATCAACGGGCAAATCCTATATACGGAACAGCCAAATAAAAGCCAACTGACATGCAATCAGGACTATTCCCTTCTTTGACACCTGGAGAATAATGCACCCAACTACCAAAGATTTTAAATTTTTTTCCAACCCACAGCGCTCCTATACCCGTTTGGATTATATTTTCTGTGACCAAAGCATATTGATCACTCTAATAGATTCCAGATTGTACCACACTACGTGGTCCGACCATAGCATGGTTAGCTCCACCTTTAAGTTGTCCTCAAAACCTCAACACAAACAGCTCTGGAAACTTAATGACCAAATCTTCTCTAATCCCCTGATAACCACTGATATAGTAGAAAAAACATCCAATTTTTTTAGTTTCAACGACCCTGCTGCAACTTCAGCAACTAATAATTGGGAAGCATAAAAATGCTATATTAGAGGCGTTGATAATGAGTCATACACATAAACAACGCAAACAAAGAGCAACACTCTTCTTAACACTAACCTCAGACTTTCATAATAGTGAAAAAGAGTTAAAACAAAAACCCCAATCCCCACAGCTTACATTACAGTCGCAACAAGCTAGAGAAGCCCTTAATCATTATCTGATTAAAAATGCTCACCTCCGCGCACTCACAACAAAATCAAAGTTTTTCATTGAAAGTAACAAAGCGGGGCGTCTTTTGGCCAGATCCCTCAAAAAGAAAAAGGTATAAGTCCTTTATTACTGAAACAGTGGATTCCTCTGGATCCTCGTATAATTCCAACACAGGCATAGTTAATCAATTTGCGAAATACTACTCTTCCCTCTACACCCTCCCAACTTCAAACCCAAACCATAAACTCAAATTAATTAATGATTACCTTTCGCAGATCCAACTCCCCTCTTTAACTATGGAAAACTGTGAGTCCTTGGACTCGCAGTTCACCCTGCAAGAACTCCTTATAGCTATCAAGGATCTCCCTCTGGGAAAAGCCCCAGGCCCAGACGGGTTCACACCCAAATTCTACCACTTGTTCAAATCCCATCTAAGTCCTCAGCTCCTTAAACTCTATAATTCCATTGACAACACATGCCCCCTACCACAGTCTTTGTTAAAGGCTACAATCTCTGTTATTCCAAAATCAGGGAAATCGACGGATGAAGGTCACCAATTACCACCCCATATCTTTAATAGACATTGACATTAAGCTATACGCAAAGCTACTAGCATAAAGAATAAATAAAATACTCCCCACTCTTATTCATAATGATCAAGTTGGTTTCATCCCTAGTAGAGAAGCCAAAGATAATACTATCCATGTACTGCAATCCCTGTTTTCTGCTGATTCCTCTAAGACCCCCCTCGTCTTATTATCCACAGATGCTGAAAAGGCCTTCGACAGGGTGGACTGGGATTTCCTCTGGGCCACACTGTCGAAGTTTGGATTCTCGGATAGACTGGTTACAAGAGTAAAAGCATTATATAAAAATCCCACTGCCAGAATCAACGCTAACAGTAAATTATCCCATTAGATTTCCATTAGCAACGGTACACGTCAGGGATATCCCCTCTCTCCTCTGATGTTTGTCCTAGTGGTTGAAACATTGGCGTCCAGAATTAGAAGTAATACCAACATACAGGGTATCTCCTTTGGAGGGACACAACAAAAATGCCTACTTTATGCAGACAACATATTTACAATTCGCTCCCTGACCACTTTGCTACCTACCCTCCTTGCAGAGCTAGATGAATACAAACAGGTCTCAAATTTTTCTATTAACATGGGGAAGTCAATGTTAATGCCTTTAAATATCTCAGAGGAGGAATCCCGATTTATTACAATGTATACCAATTTCCAGATTACAAACAAAATACGCTATTTGGGAATCGACGTGTCCCCTAATCAATCAGATCTCTTTGATCTTAATGATATCTTCCTACAGAGAGAGTCTCAGTCTTCCCTTGAAGCATGGCATAATCAAGGCCATCTCTCTTGGATGTGACGTATTAACGCCACAAAAATGAATCTCCTCCCTAAATTCCTGTACCTGTTTCAGGTCCTTCCCCTAGACCTCCCCCTTCAGTATTTGACGAAGCAACAAAAATAATTTGAAATATTCATATGGGCACAAAAGAGAGCCAGGGTTGCCAGGAATACATTATACCTTAGCAGAGATCACAGAGGTTTGGGAGTCCCAAACCTTATAAATTATTATAAATCGACACACACATAGCGCGTATAACTGCATGGAAACATTCTCAACCAAACAAACCCTGGGTTCAACTGGAATCCTTCCTGGTAGGAGGACATAACCTAGGAGACATAAATTGGATCCCATCCAAGACTAGACCCCCAGAAATTAGCACAAATTACTATGTTGCTGCAACATTATGAGTTTGGGATGGGGTCTTGGCCCATGATAAATCGATATCTACTCAGCCATCCCCCCTTACTCCTCTTCTCAATAATCCGAATTTATTAAAATCACATACTATACAGACACCAAACATCACAGGTTTACCCACAAACATTCCAGTACACATGGTGCTAGACAAAGGCATAAGTCGCCCCCAATCAGAGCTCTCCCTATTATTAGGACCTCCATTTCATCTCTGGTTTCCTTGCAAGTAAGACATGCTATATCTACTAGCCCCTATAAGCACAACCTTACCAGGTCACTTACACACCTGGAAACCTTATGTAAAACTCCCTCAATATCTAGATCTCATATCTCCATAATTTATAAAATACTAAGAGGTTCCTCCCGCCAAGAAACCTTCCTATATATCTAAATGAAAAAAAGAGCTGGAGATCAATATGACAGACACCCAATGGAACCATATATGCAGTGAGACAAAAAAATCATCCATCTCAATGATTATAGCAGAAATTAACTATAAACTGCTCTCCAGGTGGTACTTAACCCCACACCGCCTTCACAGTATCTTTCCAAATTCCTCTTCCCTGTGTTGGAGACACTGTGGCAACACAGGCACACTATCCCTGTAATGATTTAGTAGAGAGTGAGGATGGATCACAACTGCAGAGTATGCAAAATAAATTATTTGTATCACTTTTGGCAAATGGACTATTGAACAGCATAGACCAAGCTGCTTTAAGTGAAGTTGTTATTCTCAAGTAATTGAATTGCAGATCAGAAACTTGTCTGGCAACGAATGATGTAAATCACATATGCTGTTGAATGTCACAGTAATAGTATAAACATAAACAAAGGCTGGATCAGAAGAAATGTAAAAAATAAAACAATTTCTTAGTAGCAAACTTTAGTGTTCAGCTAGCTCCCAGTATGATAAATCTTGTTAAAGAAAAGCAGAGTTCCAGAAAGCAGGTAGTGTTGCTATTAGTGCTGGAGTAAGATATAACAATTCAGTGTGAAGTGTAACTCTCAGTTTTAGACACTGTTAGTTAGTTTGTCACAGAATGGTATACACATGTGCTGATAGTCTTGCGGTCAGTAGAGCAGCAGGGAAAAGCAAAGTTCAAGGTTTATTTGTACAGCACAGCTTAAAGTAACTACAGTGCTTACCCCCAGTCACCGGATGGTGTGAAATAGAAGCAGAATTAATTCTGAGATGTCCTTGTACTTAGTCCGTGGGAGGTTGTTTGTAGATGAGTTGCACTGTGTTGCAGTGGAAGAGAGATTGAAGTCCGCTGTGTGAGAAACGCTTCAGTGGCTCAAATGAGATAGCAACTCAAAGGGAGAAGGCAGCAAACACACTGCAGTATGAAATAAGTCTCTGTTGTAGCGTGCACGCTTAAAAGAAAAACTCGCCTCTGTAAAAGTTTATGTAGGCAAAATGAGCATATGAACCGGCAGTAAAAATAAGTAATCCCAAGGTAGTAGCTGGTTCAGAAATTGGAAGAAAAGCAGACTGGTTTGTTTTCAGAAAAAACACACAGCAAGTGGAAAACAGACAGACTTCAGAGCTAGTCTAGAAACTTATTAATTAAGCACCTGTCTGCAGTCAGCTGATGCCTTAAGTACAGGTAAGGCTGAAGTCAGGTGAATGGGAAAGGCATAGGTAAAACATGGAGTGGAATCCATACATAAGGTGAATGGGAAAGGCATAGGTAAAACATGAAGCGGAATCCTTACATACGCCCCCCTTCAAGCAAGCCGATCCTTGGCTTGATGTTTAGGTCTAAGAGGATATCGTCTGTGGAAACGGGAGATGAGTCTAGGTGCATCTATATTGGTATAAGGCTCCCAGGTGTCATCATCAGGTGAGTAGCCTTTCCATCTGACCAGATATTGTAAGACACCTTTATGCCGTCTGGAATCCAGGAGGTCTTGAATTTCATAAGTGTCCGGATCTAGGGGTACAGGTACAGGTGGTAAAATAGTTTTCACTGAAGGATCATCTGAAGCTGGTTTAAGAAGGGACACATGAAAAGTAGGATGGATGGGTATAGAACTGGGAAGGTCCAGAGTAACTGCATTTGGGTTAACAATGTGAGTGATAGTGAACGGTCCGATATATAATCCTGCTAGTTTTTTACTGGGAACAGGGATTTTGATATTTTTTGTCGAAAGCCAAACTTTATCGCCTATGGCATAAGATGGTGATGGTCGTCTGCGTAAGTCGTAGTATTTCTTCTGTGAGGTCTGAGCCTGTTGGATATTTGTTTTTAGGAAGTGGAAGTTTTCAGCGAGCTTCTGTAGTAGATCATCTACAGAAGGAGAAATTGGGTTATCCGTTTGTTCCAGGGAAAAATGTGGATGAAAAGCATAATTTGCAAAGAAGGGTGAAACTTTGGTGGATGAATTAACCGAGTTATTGTAGGCAAATTCGGCCAGATATAGGTATTGTGACCATTCATTTTGCTGATAAGAGCAATAACAGCGTAGATACTGCTCTAGCCATTGATTTAATTTCTCTGTTTGGCCATTTGTTTGTGGATGGAAGGCAGTACTTAGGCGATGATCAATTTTCAGTTGAGCAGAAAGACTTTTCCAGAACTTCGAGGTAAACTGAGTACCCCTATCAGTTGTTATGATTGAAGGAATTCCGTGGTATCTGACAATCGAATTTAAGAAGAGTTGTGCTGTCTCACTGGAAGTGGGAAGTTTGTTAAAAGGGATAAAATGAGCCATTTTGGTCAGGATGTCTGTGACAACAAGAATGGTGTTGAAACCTGAACTCACAGGTAATTCAACTATGAAGTCCATGCCGAGATGTAACCAAGGTCTATCAGGTATTTGAATTGGAAGAAGATGTCCATATGGCTTGGCCCTTTCCTTTTTGGAAGTAATGCAGATGGAGCAGTTTGAGATATAGTTTTTTACAGATGTTTCCAAATTTGGCCACCAGTAGGATCTGCTGAGAAGTTCCTTTGTTTTCATAATACCTGGATGTCCAAGGAGAGGTGGATCATGATGTTGTTTAATTAGAGCAGGTCTAAGAATCTCGGGGACATACAAGAGAGTCCCATGATAGTAGAGGTTGTTTCTACAAGATAGTCGGAGTTGAGGTAGCTGAGGATCTGACCGTAAAGCTGTTTGAAGTTGCGTCTTGAAAGTGGACAGTAGACCCAAAAATCTATCTGGGGGAATGATAGAAGTAGATTCCTGAGTGTTTGGAGGTCTAGGGTCTTTCCTAGAAAGTGCGTCCGCCTTTCCATTTTTAGAGCCGGGCCTGTAGATGATTTGATAGTTAAACCTGCTGAAGTATAGGCTCCATCTTACCTGTCGACTAGAGAGAGTTTTATTCCTCTGTAGGAACTCGAGATTACGGTGATCCGTGTAGATGATTATTGGTAAGACGGTGCCCTCCAGGAGATGCCTCCAATGTTCAAAGGCACGTTTTATTGCCAGGAGTTCCTTTTCTCCAACAGCATAGTTCATCTCAGGTGCAGAAAGAATTTTGGAATAGAAAGCTACTGGATGTAGTGGTTGGGATATACTGCGTCTTTGCGAGAGGACAGCTCCAAGGGCATAATCGGAGGAATCCACCTCCAAAATGAATTGGAGAGAAGGGTCAGGAAATTGAAGTATTGGAGCTGAGCAGAAGGAGTTTTTTAATGAGTTGAAAGCTTCAGTTGCTTTGGAGTTCCAGGTGAAAGGTGTACTGGAACTGGTGAGTACAGTGAGAGGTTTAGCAATTTGAGAGAAATTTTTAATAAACTTTCTATAATAGTTGCTAAATCCGAGGAAACGTTGTAGTTCCTTCCTATTTTTTGGTTGTGGCCAGTTTTTTACTGAATCGACTTTGTTAGCCTGCATTTGGATACCTTTTGGGCCAATGGAGTACCCCAAAAAATCTATTTCCTTGGTGTGGAATACACACTTTTCTAGTTTTGCATATAGCCTATGAACTTGGAGCCTGGAAAGTATCCAACTAACATGTTTAACATGTTCTTCAAGCGTGTTTGAGTACACTAGAATGTCGTCCAGGTATACGACCACACAAGTATCAAGAAGATCGTGAAATATATCGTTAATAAAATACTGGAATGTGGCCGGGGCGTTAGTTAACCCGAACGGCATTACCAGGTACTCAAACAGGCCGTATCTTGTCCTAAAGGCGGTCAACCACTCATCCCCTTCTCTTATGCGGACAAGGTTATAAGCCCCTCTTAGATCTAATTTGGTGAAGATTTTGGCATGTTGGAGGCGTTCAATGAGTTCGGGGATGAGTGGTAGGGGATACCTGTTTTTTATCGTAATTTTATTGAGCTCCCTGAAGTCGATGATTGGTCGAAGGGAGTTATCTTTGTTTCTTACGAAGAAGAACCCGGCTGCTGCTGGAGAAACGGCTGCTGCTGGAGAAACTGAAGGACGTATAAAACCTTTTTTTAAGTTTTCATCTAAATACGTCTTTAAATGATCAAGCTCGGGTTGGCAAAGAGGGTAGAGATGACCGTAGGGAGGAGTGGTACCAGGTTTGAGGTCGATCGGACAGTCATACGACCGATGAGGAGGTAGAGTATCAGCTTCCTTCTTACTGAATACGTCTGCAAACTTCTCATATACTTTAGGTATGTGTGGAGTTTCTGTCAAATGGAAGAGAACAGAATGATTTAGACAGGTTTGCTGGCAATATGGTGAATCAAATTTTACTTCCAAAGAACACCAATTGATCACAGGTTCGTGTAAACGGAGCCATTGTAACCCTAGTACAATGGGGAATAGAGGAGAGGTAATAACATCAAAGGTGATGTATTCCTGATGTGAACCTAGGGTGGATACCAAAATGGGAATTGTATGCTGAGTAATAGGACCAGAAGAAAGTTCAGACCCATCTACAACCCGTATAGAGACAGGAGACAATTTAGTGATGAGAGGTATTTTATATTTTTCAACAATAGCTTTATCTATGTAATTCCCTTGGGCTCCTGTGTCAATTATAGCTTCTTTCGTCATGCGATTGCTGTCCCACTGTAAAGAGAGGGTTAAAGTACAGTGAATTGGTTTATCATGTTCAATCATTGAAGTCAAATGTAAGAGAGACTTATTATTTTTATTTTTACGTAGGGAGGGGCATTCACGGATAGGATGGTTTGGACTTCCACAATACATACACAGTCCTTTTGATTTTCTTCTAAACCTTTCTTCAGAGGTCAATGGACCCCTCCTAAAGCCTATATCCATAGGTTCAGGCACACTTGATGAAGAAGCAGTTGGAGGAGGATGGAATGATCTCTTGTAAGAAGAATCCCCAATTTGACGCTCTGACTTCCTTTCGCGAAGCCTTCTATCTATTTGCATTGAGAGCTTCATGAGGCCGTCTAAGGAGTCAGGGAGATCAGTTCGGGCTAGCTCATCTTTAACTGCTTCCGAGAGTCCTAGGCGAAATTGGTTTCTTAAGGCAATCACGTTCCATTGGGAATCAATGGCATGTTGTTTAAACTCCGTTATATAAACTTCAACAGGACGGTTGCCTTGCTTTAGTTTCCGCATCTTGCTTTCTGCAGTCAATTGTAAATTTGAGTCTGAATAAAGTTCATCCATGACTGCTAGAAAAGACTGTAGGGATGATAGAATAGGATCGTTGGTTTCAAAGAGCGTGTCTGCCCAGATTCGGGGTTCACCCCGTAGATAGGTAATCATTGTGAGCACTTTAATCTTATCATTAGGATATGTGAGTGGCTTAAGGTTGAAAGTGAGGAGGCAGGCATTCCTATATTGGCGATAGAGACTCCTATCACCATTGAACAAATCAGGTGCTGCAATCTGTGGTTCCACAATAGATTCAGCAGCTTTTGCTTTGGGAGGAGTTGTCTCTCTTATAACCTTAGTTAAAGTCTCATTTTCAACCTTTAGATCTCTAAGGCCTTGACTGAGTTCATCTACTCTTTTAGACAGGTTGTAAACGAATTGGGGCAAATCTGCTGGATCCATATTTTTTAGGCTTAATTAATCTGTAATGATTTAGTAGAGAGTGAGGATGGATCACAACTGCAGAGTATGCAAAATAAATGATTTGTATCACTTTTGGCAAATGGACTATTGAACAGCATAGACCAAGCTGCTTTAAGTGAAGTTGTTATTCTCAAGTAATTGAATTGCAGATCAGAAACTTGTCTGGCAACGAATGATGTAAATCACATATGCTGTTGAATGTCACAGCAATAGTATAAACATAAACAAAGGCTGGATCAGAAGAAATGTAAAAAATAAAACAATTTCTTAGTAGCAAACTTTAGTGTTCAGCTAGCTCCCAGTATGATAAATCTTGTTAAAGAAAAGCAGAGTTCCAGAAAGCAGGTAGTGTTGCTATTAGTGCTGGAGTAAGATATAACAATTCAGTGTGAAGTGTAACTCTCAGTTTTAGACACTGTTAGTTAGTTTGTCACAGAATGGTATACACATGTGCTGATAGTCTTGCGGTCAGTAGAGCAGCAGGGAAAAGCAAAGTTCAAGGTTTATTTGTACAGCACAGCTTAAAGTAACTACAGTGCTTACCCCCAGTTACCGGATGGTGTGAAATAGAAGCAGAATTAATTCTGAGATGTCCTTGTACTTAGTCCGTGGGAGGTTGTTTGTAGATGAGTTGCACTGTGTTGCAGTGGAAGAGAGATTGAAGTCCGCTGTGTGAGAAACGCTTCAGTGGCTCAAATGAGATAGCAACTCAAAGGGAGAAGGCAGCAAACACACTGCAGTATGAAATAAGTCTCTGTTGTAGCGTGCACGCTTAAAAGAAAAACTCGCCTCTGTAAAAGTTTATGTAGGCAAAATGAGCATATGAACCGGCAGTAAAAATAAGTAATCCCAAGGTAGTAGCTGGTTCAGAAATTGGAAGAAAAGCAGACTGGTTTGTTTTCAGAAAAAACACACAGCAAGTGGAAAACAGACAGACTTCAGAGCTAGTCTAGAAACTTATTAATTAAGCACCTGTCTGCAGTCAGCTGATGCCTTAAGTACAGGTAAGGCTGAAGTCAGGTGAATGGGAAAGGCATAGGTAAAACATGGAGTGGAATCCATACATAAGGTGAATGGGAAAGGCATAGATAAAACATGAAGCGGAATCCTTACAATCCCATATCTGGTGGTCCTGTCCTCTTCTACAAATCTTTTGGACAGACATCTCTAAAAGCATTAACACAGTATTGGGGACTTCGATAACACTCTCACCCACTATAATATTACTAAACAATACCCCACCCATCCCCTGTATATATCAAAAAAGATTGTTCCAATGTATGCTTAACTGAGATGATTTGATATATAATACGAAATGTTGACTTGTGTCTGGACGGATCCTTGATTGTCGAATGTAAATGTTCTGCACACCTGTTTGAAAATATAATAAAAATAAAAAAAAAGTGTGGGAACTCGCCAAGATGTCCACCCCTTCACAATTAATATTGTTTTAAACACACACACAGAGTATTTAAATGTATATAATCTATACACTCTGTTTAATGAAAGCAAATTAAAACCAATGAAGGGCAGAATGGTTGCCTTTGGGCCTGAGGATGGACACCCATGGTTACATTTTTACATGGCAGGGATGACATTTTTATTTGTAATTTAGGATTTAACTGATACTGAATACTGAGAAGTCACACACACTTTTTAGAACACATGAAGGGGCATTTCTATATAGATGATGTTGAAAAATCCATAAAGCTAAGAGCCTTAGTACAATTATTGGAGATGTAACTTCCTGGTTCTCCAGATGTGTATCTCTGTAATGTAAATATCTGATATCATGATCTTGATAAGGTTTGTGTGTTAACTAAAAAACAATGATAATGTCATTTAGAGTAAAATTATGGTCTCAATGCATTTGAGAGTCATTTTCTTTAACAAAGTTAATGTTAAAGGGACAGTCAACACAGGGTCGGCTCCAGAACAAATGAAATGGGGGGGCATTTTTTTTTCATGAGGGGGCACGCATTTACAAAGCATGTATGGGAGTCAAAATAAGAGCAGACCTACAGTACATATTCTGCTGGAAAGTGTAGCTTCTGGCTGGCTTATCCCCCACTATTAACATTTGGAGAATATGTGCTAAATCACTAGGTAAGAGAATGAGATCTAAATCCTATGTAGTGCACTAAAACAGAGCCATTAAACTTAAGACCCCCAGTACAATAGCTCCTTAAAAACAATTCACCCCTTAATCACCATGATCCAAAACATTAGACTCATTCTCAAATCTCAATCATGTCCCCTAAACAGCCATGCACCCCAAACCCCCCAATGCAATTAACCCCTTTGTTTGCAATAGCAGTGAGGATACTAGGCTTTCAGGTACTGGTAATTTTGTAGATTAGATTTAGCTATACCTGTTTCGCAATAACTAACGGATATCAGGCTACTTAATACAACCTATGTATTGTGCACCTATAAGAATATGATTGTATCATATAAATGTATGTCTTTAAATGGCTACTGGCTTCTATAGATGCCTCAAAAGTGCACTGTGATCTTAGGCCCGGCCTAAGATCACAGTGCACTTTTGAGGTGTCGATAGAAGCCGGTAGCCATTTCTAGACATATTTATATGATACAATCATATTCTTATCATGGTCTATTGTTTAAGAAAATAAGTAACTCACGATAGTTAGGTAAAATTAATAGGGTTATAGACAAGTCCAAAATAAGAGGTTAAGACACAGAGCTCCTTCCAGATGCGTGATGTGACCTCACAGTTCGGCAGCTAACTCTGCCCCCAGCATACAGCATTACACAACAATTCATTATTTTATTTATTATTTTTAAAGCATATGATCATATCAATATTTTTTGAGGGGGCACAGCATTCCATTTGGGTGGGCATTGCCCCCCAATGCCCCCCCCCCTTGGAGCCGACCCTGAGTCAACACCAGAATTGTTGTTGTTTTAAAAGATAGATAATCCCTTTATTACCCATTCCCCAGTTTTGCATAAACAACACAGTTATATTAATATACTTTTAACCTCTGTGATTACCTTGTATCTAAGCATCTTCTGACAGCCCCCTGATCACATAACATTTTATTTATTATCTATTGACTTTCATTTTAGCCAATTAGTGCAGTGTCTGCCACAATCCACAGGTGTGCTCACAATGTTATCTATAGGGTTTACAAGCAAGAAGTGGAAGTGATAGAGTCACTTCCAGGAAAGAATGCGGTTTTAGCACTCACTGTCTTAACCTCATGTGCGGCGTTTACTTCCAGAGTATAAAACTTAACTTTTATTAGTTTAGCTAAAATAATTGGAGAAGGTGGAAAAAGAAGGGGGAAACATAAACAATTAAAAACCTAGGATAAAGTAGTCTTGTATAGATTGTGTTATATGCAATAATCTATGTAAATAGGCCTTTGGGGTATGATAGCCCAGATAATTATATTACAGTATAATCTATACAGAAATCTCTGCGGTACACCGGTTCAATTAAATAAGACTGAGTTGATGTAGTGTAGATTATTATAACGATACCCAGTAGAGAATTGCTTAAGCTCAGCTTGGTAGCACGGATGTCTTGTACAAAAAGAAATCAGTTAAATACTGATACAATATGTTTATGTATAAATATTGTTGTCATCCATCCTCTGAGACTTTAATTTATTTGAAATGATCTCTTACATATAGGATAATCTACACATAAAATGCTGGATTTATATTGGTTGTCTAGTGTAGGAAACGATAAATGTATTAGAGTACAGGGCTACTGATATTCTCTAGGATATCCTAGAGAATATCAGTAGCCCTGTACTCTAATACATTTATCATTTTATGTGTAGATTATCCTATATGTAAGAGATCATTTCAAATAAATTAAAGTCTCAGAGGATGGATGACAACAATATTTATACATAAACATATTGTATCAGTATTTAACTGATTTCTTTTTGTACAAGACATCCGTGCTACCAAGCTGAGCTTAAGCAATTCTCTACTGGGTATCGTTATAATAATCTACACTACATCAACTCAGTCTTATTTAATTGAACCGGTGTACCGCAGAGATTTCTGTATAGATTATACTGTAATATAATTATCTGGGCTATCATACCCCAAAGGCCTATTTACATAGATTATTGCATATAACACAATCTATACAAGACTACTTTATCCTAGGTTTTTAATTGTTTATGTTTCCCCCTTCTTTTCCCCCCTTCTCCAATTATTTTAGCTAAACTAATAAAAGTTAAGTTTTATACTCTGGAAGTAAACGCCGCACATGAGGTTAAGACAGTGAGTGCTAAAACCGCATTCTTTCCTGGAAGTGACTCTATCACTTCCACTTCTTGCTTGTATGCTATTGTGCGGTAGCACCCCTCCCTCTAACAGCATAGATTGATTTCATATTAACGAAACATTATTGACCACTATAGAAATACTGGGGAGTGTGTCTGAGTGTAGTGCCATTGCTCAAACTCGTTTCCAATTATCTATAGGGTTTACCTGAACTAGCTCTCCCCTGCTGTGAAAAGCTAATACAAAAGAGGCGGCCTTCAAGGGCTTAGAAATTATCATATGAGCCTTCCTAGGTCTAGCTTTCAACTAAGAATACCAAAAGAACAAAGCAAAATTGGTGATAAAAGTAAATTGGAAAGTTGTTTAAAATGACATGCCCTATTTGAAACATGAAAGGTTTTTTGGACTTGACTGTCCCTTTAAGCAAGTAACACTTGCAGAAGAAGCTGGAGGCATGAGGGCACAGTAACATTGAAAGCAAAACAGGTCACCTTACATTTTGGGATGGAACTGCTAAGGCTGAATTTGCAGCAAATACATTATCTTGCAGAGAATCTGGCCTGCTGACCATAAATTGATAGACATTCAGACGCCAACATAGATAAATAGACTGCAGATACTATTGGTGTATAAAGTAAAGTTATCCTACTTCAAGATGTTTCAAAAACACTTTTAATTGCAAGTATTATATTCATTTGTGTGTACACATGTATTTCACAAGGCAAACCTCATCCCAGCTATCTCTGGAAGAACTAAAAAGAGAGAAAGCAGGAAAATGGAAGGACATGACTCTCCCCTGCTTGATGAGCACATTTTCTTTAGTGAAACACTGAACTTGTTTTAAAACAACTTTAAAATAACTAAACTAGACACACATAATTCCCTGTTTAATGTCAAGATCCAGGGTGCTCATGCTTTGTTTTCAACTCACATGGTGCATAGCCAGCTTAGCTTCAGTTCCTCACACCCTCCTTCCTACCCTCTCCTTCCTTTCCAGGGCAGGTTAAGATCTCTGTGTCTGACAGCAACTCCAAACTCCTCCTCTGTCACAGAGTTTCATCCACTTAAGGTGCCATAGTCATATTTCTGCTGAGGGGAGCTAAATAACCCCAGAGCAAGCCACACAGAAATATAAGCACCATGTGTTCCACACAGTGCGGGGCGATCACACAGCAGGATCGCTGACAGGCATGCATTTAGTGTATTGTAGGAAGTGTTACTGCCCATTATTAGAGGATCTCACTATCTCTCTAACCAGACTTGTTCCAGCAATGTTTACTGAAGTGTTTCTGTTGTATGTCCAGGTGGAATTAGTTCCTCCTGCAAAATTAGTGCAGGAATTCCTTTGCTATGCATTCCCATTGGTTGCTGTTCTTACTTCTACATTTATGTTATTCCCTGAAACTGTAATAAAGATGAATAACGATAAAAAAGTTAGAAAACAATGAGGATCACAAAGAAAATAATCTGTTGCTGCTGGCTGAATTAAGTCAAAGGGATAGTTTTATTATCAGTTGAGTGGACATGATTTGCTACAGCGAATCATGTCCGCTCGACATCGCCAAATGCTGACAGCATAAACTGTCGGCATTTATAATTGCACAAGCATTTCTAGTGAAATGCTTGTGCAATGCTGCCCCTGCTCACTGGTGGCAAATTGGCCACTATCAGGGGCTGTCAATCATCCCGATCGTATTGGATATGGATGATTTCAATCCACCACCTAAAAGGTGGCGGACAGGTAAAGGAGCAGCGGTCTTATGACCGCTGCTTCTTAACTACTGTTTCAGACTGCTGCTTAATAAATGGATCCCAAAGACTGAAAAGGAAGGGTCAGTGAGACCATTTTTTATATTTTTTTAATTTTTTTTGTAATTTATGCTGCTTAAAGGGACAGAATTGTATTTGTTTTAAAAGATAGATAATCCCTTTATTACCCTTTCCTCAGTTTTGCATAACCAACACAGTTATAATAATACACGTTTTACCTCTATGATTACCTTGTATCCAAGCTTTTGCAGACTGCTCCCATATTTCAGTTCTTTTAACAGACTTGCATTTTAGTCAATCAGTACTGACTCATAAATAAATCTCCAAGAGTTAGCACAATGATATCTATATGGCACATGGGAACTAGCACTGTCTAGCTGTGGCGACCTTCAAGGGCTTAGAAATTAGCATATGAGCCTACCTAGGTTTAGCTTTCAACAAAGAACACCAAGTGAACAAAGCACATTTGATGATAAACGTAAATTAGAAAGTTGTTTAAAATTACATGTCCTATCTGAATCATGAAAGTTTAATTTGTACTTGACTGTGCCTTTAAGCAATGGGAGTATTTGCAAATGCGGGAGGGAAATGTGTAGGTGGTATCCAGTATGGGTATGTGGGTATGATAAGCATGTTAAATTTATCGGGGGGGGGGGGGGGGTAGTGATAGGTGGATGCCATAGAAATGGATTAGAGTTGCCAATCCGTTACTTTTTGGTGAGTCACATATACCACACTTTCTCTAAATGCTAGTGGTGTGCATTTGATCAAGTTGATAAAATGAAGCTGTCATATAAAATCTACCGTAACTAATTTCTTTGCATAGCAGCTCCATTATAGCGTCTCACTAATGGTCATGGCTTTTATTTATAGGTAAAATAATTTACCTTTTTTTTCATTTAGATGAGATTGCAACATGTTAAGTCATTTGCCATAAATACTTTGGAAAATTGTTTTACAAATTATAAAATGCATTCCTAAAATTTACCAGATTGTTGTGTAATTAAAGAGGACAGTTTGAGAGTTAAAGGGACAGTCAACTCCAAAATGTTTATTGTTTAAAAATATAGATAATCCCTTTATTACCAATTCCCTAGTTTTGCATAACCAACACTGTTATATTATTATACTTTTAACCTCTGGGATTACCTTGTACTTGTACTCTTTTGACAGCCCCCCTGATCACATAGCTATTTATTTATTATTCTATTGAGTTGCATTTTAGCAAATACGTCCGGAGAGAGGACAATGTTATCTATATGACCCACATGGATTAGCAGTCTGTTGTTGTAAAAAGCTAATAAAAAAGCATGTCATAAAAGGCTGTCTGTAGTGGCTTTGAAACAGGCAGAAAAATAGACGTTTAAATGTTATAAAGTATATTAATATAACAATGTTGGTTGTGCAAAGCTGGTGAATGGGTACTAAAGGCGTTACCTATCTTTTCAAACAATAACAATTCTGGTGTTAACTGTCCCTTTAAAATCTGTATCTGATGAACTGATACGCACTGACATTCTAAGCATCTACCTGCTGTGTCTATTGTTCTCTGCAAAAGAAAAGGAAGAAAAAAAATGATATTTCTTTTAAGCTGTTGCTATGATGATGTTGCTGTGGCAACTTGTACCTAGCCTCAACTAAACTTTTATGCAATAACTGGGAGCAAATAGTATCAAGAATATTGTTTTAAACCATTATGAGAATCCGCTTTAAATGTGTCACTAAAAAAAAATAAAATATAAAACCTGTTGAGACTGGTAATGATTGGATATCTTCTGTTATTGTCATTTATTCTTTTTTAAACAAAGGAGCTAAAGCATCAACAGAAAAAAAAGCAGTCTGAAAGCACAAAATCGCCATTTGTAGCCTTCAAAAGTATCTAGTAAATACAACAGGTCCTGGTATACCCTGCCACATAACTAACTTTGTGATAGAGTAAATTGCCTATCATAATAAACAACAAAATGCCTATTGCTCACCTGCCAGAATTATGGAAAGCAACAGATGTGGAATTGGAAACAATGGATATAGAGGTAAGAAATATATTTATTATCTTTATTTTTCTATAGAGTAGCCAGTGTATTAAACAATATACAGCATTCTTAATGTCCTGCCTTTGTTTTATTATGGAAGCTAACCTCACAAATCAGGAAGCTAATGCTAAACACTTGCTTGTTCTGGTAGCCAGTTACAGTAACTCCAATTTCTATATTATTCTATGATAATGAAATTATTTCTGAATTATGGAAAAAATTAACCATTTAAAAATATAGTGGCCCCAGTTTACAAATTTAAATATTTTTTTTATAAGTAACCTCCACTCATAAATTTCAGTAATTTACAATGCATAGACACTATTAGATAGACAACAACAGGCACATTAATGAAAAATAAATTTATTTTATTTACAAAGAAAAATCAATCCATTGGCCTTACTCCTTATTTGTTTACACTGTAATGCATGTACAGTACTGTGCAAAAGTCTTAGTCCCTCACCAGCTTTGTTGTTTTAGCCAAGTGTTTTTTTTTTATTGAGGTTTAAATCAGGCATATATACAATACACATACACACATACAAAAAAAGATACAGTACAGCACAAAAACATTATGGTCTACATTACCCAAGGTAAAAAATAATAAAGGTTACAATACAATTTATGCCCTAATATTAAATCATGTGTAGTAATAACAATGGATACTCTGACTTACAATGCCTACCCATATGTAAACCTTTTAAGTGAAACTCCCAAGGCCACTCTTTGACATCAAATATGTAAAGAATAAAACTAATAATATAAGGTATCATGATAAGGAGATACCTCTTTTGGGCCCCCTATTACAGACCTCATTTTTATGATATGTAGCTACAATCTTTTAATATTATTAGAATAGAAGTAGTATGATAACGGAGATCCCTTAGAATCTTGTAAAATGTGAGATTGGAAGGTGAAGAATACTGAGATATGTTTGCTGTCAAATTTAGAGAACTTTACCTTAACAGGTAGGGGAGTAATCAATTCCCTATAGGAGTACTTGAGGTTAATGCCAGCATAGTAAAAAACAAGTTTAGAGCCAAGGGAAGGTCTCAATATTATAGAAATTCCTCACAGTAACTGTAAAAAACTTAGGAACATTCAGTTATAGAGCAAACTACAGTGGGAGGGGAGGGGCAAGGGTGGTGAATAGTCTAAGTAATCTTAGTTAGTGTTAAAAGTAAAAGCTTTGTTTTATATGTATGTAGTATATAATCTATGTATAGTTTTGTAACAGATCTCTTGCTATACCATAAATGCGTAAGAAATGATCTTGGACCTAGTACATCATGACCAAGAAAAGAAGTAGTATACATCTATTATCTATCATTATAGTTACACTGATATAGGTATATTTATATTCAATTACTAAAATTTGGGTAGGCTTCTCTAACAATAATATATTTGAAAAATAAAAAGATAATATAAGATAAGACCTGGGCTGCGCCATCAGAACCATATTCCAACTGACCATTTAAAATGGGGTTAACAAAGAAAGTAGGGAGTAAGCCCCTATTGTACATAGGAAGTATATTTAGATTGGGTAGCTAAATACTTAAAGGGACAATGTACACTAGCTTTTTCTTTGCATAAATGTGTTGTAGATTATCGATTTATATAGCCCATCTGGGGTGTTTTTCTAACAGAGAAATAGTAAAAAAAACAAGTTATGAGATAGATCACTCTAAGGAGGTCTCTATCTATGCTGAACCCTTAAGAGGTATACAGTACAGCACTCCAAAACATAACCTCAAAAGACAAAAAGTAGCAAACAGAAAAAGGGCAGCGCTACGAAAGCAGAAAGAGATCTCCTTAAATAAAACCCAATAATAGAAATGTATTGTGTGGTGTAAATGTAAAATGTGTAAATGTGTTAATCCTAAATGCTATTAAGAGTTACTATATAAACATGTGTATCTAAAAATAAGCAAATTAAAAAAAATAAGCAAATGAAAAAAACTATATGCGTATGGTACAATAGACAAACTGTCACCTAGATTAGGAGTTTTGCGTTAGAAGCTGTGCGGTGCTAACTGAAACAAAACCTAACACCTGCAAAAAAGGAGCGCTAAGCTCCTAACGCAGCCCCATTGATTCCCTATGGGGAAATACATTTTATGTCTACACCTAACACCCAAACATAAACCCTGAGTCTAAACACCCCTAATCTTACACTTATTAACCCCTAATCTGCTGCCCCGACATCGCCGATACCTGCATTATATTATTAACGCCTAACCTGCCGCTACGGACACCGCCGCCACCTACATTATAGTTATGAACCCCTAATCTGCTGCCCCCAACATCGCCGACACCTACATTATATTTATTAACCCCTAATCTGCCGCCTCCAAACTACATTTATTAACCCCTAATCTGCCGCCCACAACGTCGCCACCACTATAATAAAGTTATTAAGTTATTAACCCCTAAACCTAAGTTTAACCCTAACACCCCCTAACTTAAATATAATTACAATAAATGTAAATCAAATTACTACAATTACCTAAATAATTCCTATTTAAAACTAAATACTTACCTATAAAATAAACCCTACGATAGCTACAATATAACTAATAGTTACAGTGTAGCTATCTTAGGGTTTATTTTTCTCCTGTTAAGTGTAGTCAGTCCACGGGTCATCCATTACTTATGGAATATATCTCTTCCTAACAGGAAACTGCAAGAGAATTACCCAGCAGAGCTGCTATATAGCTCCTCCCCTCACCTATCATACTCAGTCATTCTCTTGCAGCCTAACTAAAAAGGAAGCTGTGAGAGATCTGTGGTGTTTTTTAACTTAGTTTATTTCTACAATCAAAAGTTTGTTATTTTTAAATGGCACCGGAGTGTGCTGTTTATTCTCAGGCAGCATTAGAAGAAGAATCTGCCTGGGTTTTTTTCTATGGTCTTAGCAGACGTAACTAAGATCCACTGGCTGTTTCTCATCTGAGGAGTGAGGTAACTTCAGAGAAGGGGAATAGCATGCAGGGCTCCCCTGCAACAAATGAGGTATGTGCAGTAATTTATTTTCTGAGGAATGGAATTGACTGAGAAAATACTGCTGATACCATTGTAAAGTAAGTTCAGCCTTAAATGCAGTGATAGCGACTGGTATCAGGCTGATGTGTGTGTGTACACTGAATGTATTTTTCTAAGGAATGGAATTGACTCTGAAAATACTGTTAATACTGAAATAATGTATGAGCCTTAACTGCAGTTAAAACGACTGGTAGCAGGCTTATTAATAATAATACATAACTTTCAAATGTATGTTTAAAACGTTTACTGGCTTGTTAATCGTTTTTGTGAGGTACTTGGTGATAAAACTTATTAGGGCATGATTTTTACCACATGGCCATTTTTGTTTTCTGCATAGAAACAGTTTCTGAGCTTCCCCACTGTTGTAATATGAGTGGGAGGGGCCTATTTTAGCGCTTTTTTGCGCAGTAAAAATTCAGTCACAATCTGTCTACTTCATCCTCCATGATCCAGATCGTCTCTAGAGAGCTCAGGGGTCTTCAAAATCCATTTTGAGGGAGGTAATCAGGCACAGCAGTCCTGTGACAGTGTATTTGACTGTGAGAAAAACGTTAATTATATAATTGTTATCCGTTTTTGGGTACTAAGGGGTTAATCATCCATTTGCTGGTGGGTGCAATCCTTTGCTAACTTAATACATTTACTGTGAAAATTTGGTTGCTATAACTATTTTGGTCATTGTTATTTCAACTGTGTCAGTTTTTCTGTGCTTCTTAAAGGCACAGTAACGTTTTTTTATATTGCTTGTAAATTAATTTTGAAAAGTTTTTCCAAGTTTGCTAGTCTCATTGCTAGTTTGTTTAAACATGTCTGACTCAGATGAATCTCTTTGTTCACTATGTTTAAAGGCCAATGTGGAGCCCAATAGAAATGTGTGTACTAATTGCATTGATGCTACTTTAAATAAAAGTCAATCTTTACATGTAAAGAAATTATCACCAGACGACGAGGGGGAAGTTATGCCGACTAACTCTCCTCACGTGTCAGTACCTTCGCCTCCCGCTCAGGAGGTGCGTGATTTTGTGGCGCCAAGTACATCAGGGAGGCCCTTACAAATCACTTTGCAAGACATGGCTACTGTTATGACAGAAGTATTATCTAAGTTGCCAGAATTAAGAGGCAAGCGCGATAGCTCTGGGTTAAGGATAGAGCGCGCGGATGAGATGAGAGCCATGTCAGATACTGCGTCACAGTTTGCAGAACGTGAGGACGGAGAGCTTCATTCTGTGGGTGACGGATCTGATCCAGGGAGACTGGATTCAGAGATTTCCAATTTTAAATTTAAGCTAGAGAACCTCTGCACATTGCTAGGGGAGGTATTAGCGGCTCTGAATGATTGTAACACGGTTGCAATTCCAGAGAAATTATGTAGGTTGGATAGATACTATGCGGTACCGGTGTGTACTGACGTATTTCCTATACCAAAAAGGCTTACAGAGATTATTAGCAAGGAGTGGGATAGACCGGGTGTGCCTTTTACCCCTCCTCCCATATTTAGGAAAATGTTTCCTATTGACGCCACCACACGAGACTTATGGCAGACGGTCCCTAAGGTGGAGGGAGCAGTTTCTACTTTAGCTAAGCGTACCACTATCCCGGTGGAGGATAGTTGTGCCTTTTCAGATCCAATGGATAAAAAATTAGAGGGTTACCTTAAGAAAATGTTTGTTCAACAAGGTTTTATTTTACAGCCCCTCGCATGCATTGCGCCTGTCACTGCTGCGGCAGCATTCTGGTTTGAGTCTCTGGAAGAGGCCATTCGCTCAACTCCATTGGATGAAATAATCAACAAGCTTAAGACACTTAAGCTAGCTAACGCATTTGTTTCTGATGCCGTTGTGCATTTAACCAAACTTACGGCTAAGAACTCCGGATTCGCCATCCAAGCGCGCAGAGCGCTATGGCTTAAATCCTGGTCAGCTGACGTGACTTCTAAATCTAAATTGCTTAATATTCCTTTCAAAGGGCAGACCTTATTCGGGCCCGGCTTGAAAGAAATTATTGCTGACATTACGGGAGGTAAGGGCCATGCTCTACCTCAGGACAGGGCCAAATCAAAGGCCAAACAGTCTAATTTTCGTGCCTTTCGTAACTTCAAGGCAGGAGCAGCATCAACTTCCTCCACTCCAAAACAGGAAGGAGCTGTTGCTCGTTACAGACAGGGCTGGAAAGTTAACCAGTCCTGGAACAGGGGCAAGCAGGCCAAGAAACCTGCTGCTGCCCCCAAAACAGCATGAAGAGAGGGCCCCCTATCCGGAAACGGATCTAGTGGGGGGCAGACTTTCTCTCTTCGCCCAGGCTTGGGCAAGAGATGTCCAGGATCCCTGGGCGTTGGAAATCATATCTCAGGGATATCTCCTGGACTTCAAAACTTCTCCTCCACGGGGGAGATTTCATCTTTCAAGGTTATCAGCAAACCAAATAAAGAAAGAGGCGTTTCTACGCTGTGTACAAGACCTCTTACTAATGGGGGTAATCCACCCAGTTCCGCGGACGGAACACGGGCAGGGATTCTATTCAAACCTATTTGTGGTTCCCAAGAAAGAGGGAACCTTCAGGCCAATCTTGGACTTAAAGATCCTAAACAAATTTCTAAGAGTTCCATCATTCAAAATGGAAACTATTCGAACCATCCTTCCCATGATCCAAGAGGGTCAGTACATGACCACAGTGGATCTAAAGGATGCCTACCTTCACATACCGATTCACAAGGACCATTACCGGTATCTGAGATTTGCCTTCCTAGACAGGCATTACCAGTTTGTAGCTCTTCCCTTCGGATTAGCTACGGCTCCAAGAATCTTTACAAAAATTCTAGGATCACTTCTGGCGGTACTAAGACCGCGAGGCATAGCGGTGACTCCGTACCTAGACGACATTCTGATAAAAGCGTCAAGTTTTCAAACTGCCAAGTCTCATACAGAGATAGTTCTGGCATTTCTGAGGTCGCATGGGTGGAAGGTGAACGTGGAAAAGAGTTCTCTATTACCACTTACAAGAGTTCCCTTTCTAGGGACTCTTATAGATTCTGTAGAGATGAAAATTTACCTGACAGAGGCCAGGTTATTAAAACTTCTAAATGCTTGCCGTGTCCTTCACTCCATTCCACACCCGTCAGTAGCTCAGTGCATGGAAGTAATCGGCTTAATGGTAGCGGCAATGGACATAGTACCATTTGCGCGCCTACATCTCAGACCGCTGCAATTGTGCATGCTAAGTCAGTGGAACGGGGATTACTCAGATTTGTCCCCCCTACTAAATCTGAATCAAGAGACCAGAGATTCTCTTCTATGGTGGCTTTCTCGGCCACATCTGTCCAAGGGGATGACCTTTCGCAGGCCAGATTGGACGATTGTAACAACAGACGCCAGCCTTCTAGGCTGGGGAGCAGTCTGGAATTCCCTGAAAGCTCAGGGATTATGGACTCAGGAGGAGAAACTCCTCCCAATAAATATTCTGGAGTTAAGAGCAATATTCAATGCTCTCCTAGCTTGGCCTCAGTTAGCAACTCTGAGGTTCATCAGATTTCAGTCGGACAACATCACCACTGTGGCTTACATCAACCATCAAGGGGGAACCAGAAGTTCCCTAGCGATGTTGGAAGTCTCAAAGATAATTCGCTGGGCAGAGTCTCACTCTTGCCACCTGTCAGCGATCTACATCCCAGGCGTGGAGAACTGGGAGGCGGATTTTCTAAGTCGCCAGACTTTTCATCCGGGGGAGTGGGAGCTTCATCCGGAGGTCTTTGCTCAACTGATTCGTCGTTGGGGCAAACCAGATCTGGATCTCATGGTGTCTCGTCAGAACGCCAAGCTTCCTTGTTACGGATCCAGGTCCAGGGACCCGGGAGCGGTGCTGATAGATGCTCTGACAGCCCCTTGGGTCTTCAACATGGCTTATGTGTTTCCACCATTCCCGATGCTTCCTCGTTTGATTGCCAAGATCAAACAGGAGAGAGCTTCGGTGATTCTGATAGCGCCTGCGTGGCCACGCAGGACCTGGTATGCAGACCTAGTGGACATGTCGTCCTGTCCACCGTGGTCTCTGCCTCTGAGACAGGACCTTCTAATTCAGGGTCCTTTCAAACATCTAAATCTAATTTCTCTGAGGCTGACTGCATGGAGATTGAACGCTTGATTCTATCAAAGCGTGGCTTCTCGGAGTCGGTTATTGATACCTTAATACAGGCTAGGAAGCCTGTTACCAGAAAAATTTACCATAAGATATGGCGTAAATATTTACATTGGTGCGAATCCAAGAGTTACTCATGGAGTAAAGTTAGGATTCCTAGGATATTGTCCTTTCTACAAGAGGGTTTAGAAAAGGGCTTATCTACTAGTTCGTTAAAGGGACAGATCTCTGCTCTGTCTATTCTTCTACACAAACGTCTGGCTGAAGTTCCAGACGTTCAGGCTTTCTGTCAGGCTTTAACTAGGATTAAGCCTGTGTTTAAGTCTGTTGCTCCACCGTGGAGCTTAAACTTAGTTCTTAACGTTCTTCAAGGCGTTCCATTTGAACCCCTTCATTCCATTGATATCAAGCTGTTATCTTGGAAAGTTCTGTTTTTGATGGCTATTTCCTCGGCTCGAAGAGTCTCTGAGTTATCTGCCTTACATTGTGATTCTCCTTATCTGATTTTTCATTCAGACAAGGTAGTCCTGCGTACTAAACCTGGGTTCTTACCTAAGGTAGTTACTAACAGGAATATCAATCAAGAGATTGTTGTTCCATCTCTGTGTCCTAACCCTTCTTCAAAGAAGGAACGACTTTTGCATAATCTGGACGTAGTCCGTGCCCTGAAATTCTATTTGCAGGCAACTAAGGATTTTCGTCAAACTTCTTCCCTGTTTGTCGTTTACTCTGGACAGAGGAGAGGTCAAAAGGCTTCGGCTACCTCTCTCTCTTTTTGGCTTCGTAGCATAATACGCTTAGCCTATGAGACTGCTGGACAGCAGCCTCCTGAAAGGATTACAGCTCATTCTACTAGAGCTGTGGCTTCCACCTGGGCCTTTAAAAATTAGGCCTCTGTTGAACAGATTTGCAAGGCTGCGACTTGGTCTTCGCTTCACACTTTTTCAAAATTTTACAAATTTGACACTTTTGCTTCGTCGGAGGCTATTTTTGGGAGAAAGGTACTTCAGGCAGTGGTTCCTTCTGTTTAATGTTCCTGCCTTGTCCCTCCCTTCATCCGTGTACTTTAGCTTTGGTATTGGTATTCCATAAGTAATGGATGACCCGTGGACTGACTACACTTAACAGGAGAAAACATAATTTATGCTTACCTGATAAATTCCTTTCTCCTGTAGTGTAGTCAGTCCATGGCCCGCCCTGTTTTTACGGCAGGTCTAAATTTTAATTAAACTCCAGTCACCACTGTACCCTATGGTTCCTCCTTTCTCGTCTGCTTTGGTCGAATGACTGAGTATGATAGGTGAGGGGAGGAGCTATATAGCAGCTCTGCTGGGTAATTCTCTTGCAGTTTCCTGTTAGGAAGAGATATATTCCATAAGTAATGGATGACCCGTGGACTGACTACACTACAGGAGAAAGAAATTTATCAGGTAAGCATAAATTATGTTTTATTTTACAGACAACTTTGTATTTATTTTAACTAGGTACAATAGTTATTAAATAGTTATTAACTATTTAATAACTACCTAGTTAAAATAAAGACAAATTTACCTGTAAAATAAAACCTAAGTTACAATTACACGTAACACTACATTATAATTAAATAAATTCCGTAAACTAAATACAATTAATTACAATTAAATAAAATTATCTAAATTACGAAAAACCCCCACTAAATTACAGAAAATAATAAAATAATTACAAGATTTTTAAACTAATTACACCTAATCTAATCCCCCTAACAAAATAAAAAAGCCTCCCAAAATTAAAAAAAGCCCTACCCGACACTAAATTACAAATAGCCCTTAAAAGGGCCTTTTGCGGGGCATTGCCCCAAAGTAAATCAGCTCTTTTACCTGTAAAAAAAAAGTACAAATACCCCCCCAACATTAAAACCCACCACCCACACAACCAAACCTACTCTAAAACCCACCCAATCCACCCTTAAAAAAACCTAACACTAACCTCTTGAAGATCACCCTACCGTGAGACGTCTTCACCCAACCGGGCAAAAGTGGTCCTCCAGACGGGCAGAAGTCTTCATCCAAGCCGGGCAGAAGAGGTCCTCCAGATGGGCAGAAGTCTTCATTCAGACGGTATCTTCTATCTTCATCCATCCTGCGCGGAGCGGGTCCATCTTCAAGACATCCGACACGGAGCATCCTCTTTATCCAGAGTCTTCTTACTAAATGATGGTACCTTTAAGTGACATCATCCAAGATGGTGTCCCTTTAATTCCGATTGGCTGATAGAATTCTATCAGCCAATCGGAATTAAGGTAGAAAAAATCCTATTGGATTGGTATATTTCATGCCACCATTTCACCGCCAAATGCGATTAAATACAAAAAATCGTTCACTTTTTTTACTAATTTTTTCACAAACTTTTGGTTTCTCACTGAAATTATTTACAAATAGCTTGTGCAATTATGGCTTAAATGGTTGTAAATTCTTCTCTGGGATCCCCTTTGTTCAGAAATAGCAGACATATATGGCTTTGGCGTTGCTTTTTAGTAATTAGAAGGCTGCTAAATGCCACTGCGCACTACACGTGTATTATGCCCAGCAGTGAAGGGGTTAATTATGGAGCATGTAGGGAGCTTTTAGGGATAATTTTAGCTTAAGTGTAGTGTAGTAGACAACCCCAAGTATTGATCTAGGCCAATTTTGGTATATTTCATGCCACCATTTCACCGCCAAATGCGATCAAATTAAAAAAAACGTTAAATTTTTCACAATTTTAGGTTTCTCACTGAAATCATTTACAAATAGCTTGTGCAATTATGGCACAAATGGTTGTAAATGCTTCTCTGGGATCCCCTTTGTTCAGAAATAGCAGACATATATGGCTTTTGCATTGCTTTTTGGTAATTAGAAGGCCGCTAAATGCCACTGAGCACCACACGTGTATTATGCCCAGCAGTGAAGGGGTTAATTATGTAGCTTGTAGGGAGCTTGTAGGGTTAATTTTATCTTTAGTGTAGTAGACAACCCAAAGTATTGATCTAGGCCCATTTTGGTATATTTCATGCCATCATTTCACTGCCAAATGCGATCAAATAAAGAAAAACGTTCCCTATTTCACAAACTTTAGGTTTCTCACTGAAATTATTTACAAACAGCTTGTGCAATTATGGCACAAATGGTTGTAAATGCTTCTCTGGGATCCCCTTTGTTCAGAAACAGCAGACATATATGGCTTTGGCATTGCTTTTTGGTAATTAGAAGGCCGCCAAATGCCGCTGCATTTCACACGTGTATTATGGCTAGCAGTGAAGGGGTTAATTATGTAGCTTGTAGGGAGCTTGCAGGGTTAATTTTAGCTTTAGTGTAGAGCTCAGCCTCCCACCTGAAACATGAGACCCCCTGATCCCTCCCAAACAGCTCTCTTCCCTCCCCCACCCCACAATTGTCCCCGCCATCTTAAGTACTGGCAGAAACTCTGCCAGTACTAAAATAAAAGCTATATTTGGGCTTTTTTTGTGTGTTTTTTAGCATATTTACATATGCTGCTGTGTAGGATCCCCCCTTAGCCCCCAACCTCACTGATCCCCCACCAAACAGCTCTCTAACCCTCCCCCTCTGCCTTAATGGGCGCCATCTTGGGTCTGCCAGTACCCAGTTTAGTAAAAAATGTGCCTTTTTATTAAAGAAAATGCCCTTTTCTGTAGTGTAGCTTTCCCCCCCCCTTCCAGATCCCTTAACTGTTTATTTACAGCTTTCAAAACTTTTTTTTTTTACAGCTTTATTTTTCTGCAGTGTAGCGGTTCCCTCCCGCTCCCGCCCCGTGCACGCGCCCGCCGCCCCCCATGCACGTGCGCGTTCCCGACTTTCCTGTCCCCGATCCCGCCCCCCTCCACCCCACTCGGCACATCGATGGCCGCCCACCTGCCTCCCAGACTTGCTCCCAGCCACCAACGATACCGGCCACCGATGTGGAGTGGCTCTCTCTGCATCGGATGGCCAAGGGGGGGTATTGCAGGATGCCTCGATATCGAGGCATCACTGCAATAACCGGAAATCAGCTGGAAGCGAGCAGGATCGCTTCCAGCTGCTTTCCAGACCAAGGACTACGCCAAACGTCCTCGGTCATTACCTGTATTTTTTTTGAGGACGTGTGGCGTACATCCTTGGTCATTAAGGGGTTAAGGGGATATTGGGTGGGTTTTAGAGTAGGGTTGGTTGTGTGGGTGGTGGGTTTTAATGTTGGGGGGGATTTGTAATTTTTTTTACAGGTAAAAGAGCTGATTACTTTGGGGCAATGCCCCGCAAAAGGCCCTTTTAAGGGCTATTTGTAATTTAGTGTAGGGTAGGGCTTTTTTTTTATTTTGGGGGGCTTTTTTATTTTGTTAGGGGGATTAGATTAAGTATAATTAGTTTAAAAATATTGTAATTTGTTTATTATTTTCTGTAATTTAGTGGGTTTTTTTGTACTTTAAATAATTTTATTTAATTGTATTTAATTGTTGTTAAATTAGTTAATTTATTTAATTATAGTGTAGTGTTAGGTGTAATTGTAACTTAGGTTAGGTTTTATTTTACAGGTACTTTTGTATTTATTTTAGCAAGGTAGTTATTAAATAGTTAATAATTATTTAATAACTATTGTACCTAGTTCAAATAAATAAAAACTTACCTGTAAAATAAAAATAAAACCTAAGATAGATACAATGTAACTATTAGTTATATTGTAGCTAGCTTAGGGTTTATTTTATAGCAGTGATTTTCAACCTTTTTTTTGCTGTGGCACACTTTTTTACATTAAAAAATCCTGCGGCACACCACCATCCCAAAATTTTACAAAAATCACACATTGTATATATAAAAGTTATTTCACAAAAGGCAAGCACTCGCTGGTATTTTTTCAAACAACAGTATTTACTGTACAACAAATCAGTGAACGTTTTTGGGCATCCGCCCATCCTCAGGCATGTCAGAGGATGGGCGGATGCCCGAAAACGTTCACTGATTTGCTGTACAGTAAATACTGTTGTTTGAAAAAATACCAGCGAGTGCTTGCCTTTTTGTGAAATAACTTCTCTATGTACGGATTAGGTGAGCACCCTGGGAGTTGGTACGTTATGGGTGTGCTGGGTTCTCCTGGACTATGGTATATATAGTCATCTCACTCAAAATAAAAAAACATCCCAGAATAAAAAACAAGCAAAATTAAAAAAAAAATATCACACTGTTGTCAGTCTGCCGCAGCACACTTGAGGATCTCTCACGGCACACTAGTGTGCCACGGCACACTGGTTGAAAAACACTGTTTTATAGGTAAGTATTTAGTTTTAAATAGGAATTATTTAGTTAATGATAGGAATTTTATTTAGATTTATTTAAATTATATTTAAGTTAGGGGGGGGTTAGGGTTAGACTTAGATTTAGGGGTTAATAACTTAAGTATAGTGGCGGCTACGTTGAGGGCGGCAGATTAGGGGTTAATAAATGTAGGTAGGTGTCGGCAATGTTAGGGACGGCAGATTAGGGGTTAATAATATTTAACTAATGTTTGCGAGGCGGGAGTGCGGCGGTTTAGGGGTTAATATATTTATTATAGTGGCTGCAATGTCCGGTTCGGCAGATTAGGGGTTAAAAAATGTATTTTAGTGTTTGCGATGTGAGGGGGCCTCGGTTTAGGGGTTACTAGGTAGTTTATGGGTGTTAGTGTACTTTTTAGCACTTTAGTTAAGAGTTTTATGCTACAGCGTTGTAGTGTAAAACTCTTAACTACTGACTTTAAAATGCGGTACCAGTCTTGACAGGAGAGGGTTTACCACTCACTTTTTGGCAGACTCATAATACCGGCACTATTCAAGTCCCATTGAAAATATAGGATACGCAATTGACGGAAGTGGATTTGCGGTATTTCCAAGTCTGGCCAAAAAAGTGGGCGGTACACCTGTACCTGCAAGACTCGTAATACTAACGGGCGTTAAAAAGCAGCGTTGGGACCGGCCAACGCTGTTTTTTAAGCCTAACGTACAACTCGTAATCTAGCCTACGTGAGGTAATTAGAAAAAAGTGATTGGTTGGAAAATTATGCTTATTAGAAAAAATATGCTTGATTGAAAAAATATATGCTTGGTTGAAAAAATATATATTATGCTTAATTAACAGCGAGCACATCATAAAGATGCAGTATTAAAGAGTGCATTGTATACTTTTATGAAGAGTAAAAAGGCATTATTAAAAATCTTATAAGAAAATACATTATTAGGAATAACTTTATTTTTAATGTGATTGGAGTTGGAGCTGGAACTGTGGAGGTAGCTGCATCTATCTATTGGTTTCCTGTATACAGATGAGTGCAATTTGCCATTTGTGATGGATATTGTTGGATCCAGGAAGCTGACAAAGTCTCTAGAAAAGTAAATTTTAAACATGAAATAGATTAAATGATTTATGAAAATGTTCTAAGTTTTTTTCCCTTCGTCCGTCCATATGATGAAAATATCATCTATGTAGCGAAAGTATTTGAAGAGTTTGTGAGGGTGAATACCTAGGAATCTCTGTTCTAAGTCAGCCATGAAGGGGTTTGCATACTGTGGTGCCCAATCACATTAAAAAATCTATAATCTTCAGTCAGGCCACCAGATATCATAGAATTTGCTCAGACACCAAGGACCGTAACAAACACCTCATCACACTGTCCCAGTCATTCAGAGAAAAAGGTTACAAAACAAGGGTTATAAACAAGAAAATTAACTCTGCCCTCATACCCCACGTGAACACTTGCTACAATACAGGTAGAAGAAAAACATATCGCGTATCCCACTAGTAGTCAAATATAACCCTACTGTAGAAGGAATATGAAAAATCATAAAAAAAACTTAGAAATCTTTCTAAAACGCCCTATCCTGGCACTCAGACAACCACCCAACCTAAAACAGAAACTGGTCCACAGAAAGCTACCCCTTGATAAAAAGAACACTCAGAATGGAACCAAGCCCTGCAACAAAGTTCTCTGCAAACTATGTCAACACATTTGTGAAAGCAGCACAGCTAATCACAAGAGTAAATCCTATAACATTCAAGGGGCATATTCATGTATATCTGCAAATGTGGTATGCATGATACATTGCACTGCATGTGACGTGGGATGTTATATTGGAGAAACAAGCCAAAATCTGCAACTTTGGATGAACTTACATAGACACTCAATCAAAAACCACTGTGAAACAAAATACTGTACCCCTGTTGGTCACCATTTCACCCAACTTGACTACTCCATCCAAACCCTCAAAATCAAGATTCTCAGAGGCAACTTCAAAAACATCATGGAAAGAAAAACCTTTGAAATGAAAATGATAATGCACTTCAACTTGCTAAATTCTTAACTAAATGTGGACTGTGGTTTCATAACCCATTATCAATTTTTTTCTAATGTACTTTCATATACTGTAATCAATTACATTGTATATTCCACACTCTCTATGCATAGGTACACAGGTAAGCAATGTCCACACCTTGTCATTATTATTATTCCCCCTTTTTATTTTTCTTTCTTTCCTTTCTCATGTTTTGACTATCTTATATTCCCCTGTATACCTCATTTCACATCTTTATACATATTGATTCTATGTTGATATATAACTTTTATATAACTTTAGTATATGCTTTGTGTATAACCATATATTTCCCCTGTCTGTTATCCTTTACAGACACTGTCTGCCTCTGTCTCCTAAACCCCCATCATGATTTTTACGACACCCCCTCCTCCCCCTGCATTCAGACCTCTGTAACACTTTCTGTCTTTTTAGCCAATCTATGTTTTAAGATATAATCTGTAAATGCCATCAAATTGGTCAGTATTGCTTCAGACTTGAAAAAGGAAGGAACTCTTCCAAAAGCTTGTCATCTTATAAATGCATAGTCAGTCTAATAAAAAGTATCATTGCTCAATGCAATACTCTTGTTATTTTGATATCTAAATCTCTGGACTAACACAGCTACTACAATCAACGTCTTTAAATTGAGTAATAGCAAAAATACTAAAAATTCTACAGTACATTGGGCACATTTTTCTCTGAAATTCCTGGAAGCACAGGGATTTAAACTCATTATATGCAAGCAATAGCACAATAATAAGATGCTGTAACTTTGTTTTGTACTTTTATGTCTTTTTAACTGCATCAAGGCTAAAAAAGATAATGACTAGGCAAACCCTGGAGAACTCCTTGTCAGTACTTTAAATACCACAATGCAGGGCCGGCTCAACCATGGGACCAAGTGGGTCCAATGGACCCAAGTAGCACTTGACAAGGGGCAGCACATCAGTGACTGAGTTAGTCACTGTCAGACCCTCCTCTGTGTGGGGGAAGTCGCAGGCACAGATCCACTCAGGGGGTAACATTTAAGGTGGGACAAGTGCAACTCTTCCCTAACATCCTTCCCACTTATTGTGCAATTGTACATAAGCATTGGTTGCATGCAGGTGGGCAGGCTTAGTAAGGTCAGTGACCAGGCTAGTAGGTTGATATGCTAATCAGTAATATTACTACTGGGGGGGGGGGGGGAGTTTCATTCTCATAGCCAGGTAGCAAAAAATTTTGAGCTTGCCCTGCCCCATGGGTACCACAGGTTGAGAAACTAGGGTTTAGATTGTACCTGATAAGGGCATTCTAGTGTAAAAATAAAAATGCTCTATTTTGTTCTTGTATTATGTTTTTATGCCCTGAAAATAGGTTAAATACAGAGACAGAAGTTGTGCTCTTGTGTCTCTCTAGATAAGGTAACAGCTGGTGAAGTAAGTATACATGGGTATGCTCTAATCACTGGTCATATCCTCATCAGAAGCACAATTTTCGTGTTCCAGGAGTACAATTTTGATTATTGCTCGGAATGATCACAAAATCTTTGGGAGCTCTGTTTGAGCATTATATTACAATATGTGTCTCTCTTTCACATACAAAACCCTACATAGCTAAATAAAATGCTCCCAAGCTAAAATTTTACTTTCTAAAATTCTTTAAAGGGCCTTAAAGTACTGAAGAGGCTTTTTAGGTAATCTTGCCATAGAGGAGAGCTTTAGATCATTGGGCCATATGTATTTAATCCTTTTGAAATAGTCAAACACAGAGTAAAAGAAGGGACATTGTAACCAAATACAGCATTTTATTTTTACACTGAAAACAAAATTTATGCTTTCCTGATAAATGTATTTCTTTCCGGGCATGTAGAGTCCACAAAACATTCTAATCACTAGTGGAATATTCACTCCTGGCCAGCAGGCGGAGGCAAAGAGTACCCCAGCAGAGCTGTTAAGTATCACTTCCCTTACCCATAACCCCCAGTCATTCGGCCAAAGGGAAATGGAAAAAGAAGATAACACAAGGGTATAGAGGTGCCTGAGGACTAGACAAAAAAACTGCCATCTTAATTTGAATAAGGGTGAGTCATGGACTCTCCATGCCCGGGAAAAAAATACATTTATCAGGTAAGCATATATTTTGTTTTCTTTCCTATGGCATGGAGAGTCCACAAAACATTCTAATTACTAGTGGGTACCAATACCCAAGCTAGAGGACACAGAATGAATAGGGAGGGAGAACCAGACAGGTAACCTAAACTGAAGGCACCACCGCTTGAAGAACCTTTCTCCCAAAAGAAGCCTCAGCAGAGGCAAAAGTATCAAATTTGTAGAATTTGGAAAAAGTATGAATAGAGGACCAAGTGGCCGCCTTACAGATTTGCTCCACAGAAGCTTCATTTTTGAAAGCCCATGAATATGAAACAGCTCAAGTGGAATGAGCCGTAATTCTCTCAGGAGGCTGTTGTCCAGCTGTCTCATAAGCTAAATGGATAACACTTCTCATCCAGAGAGAAGGGTTAGAACAAAAAGAAGGAACAACAATTTCCTGATTAATATTGCGATCCGACACCACCTTAGGGAGAAACCCCAGCTTAGTATGGAGGACCCCCTTATCATCATGAAAAATAAGGTAAGGGTAATCACACTGCAGAGCCAAAAGTTCGGAAACTCTGCGAGCAGAAGAAATAGCAAGAAGAAACAAAACCTTCCAAGATAGTAATTTAATACTAACAGAATGCATCAGCTCAAACAGAGCCTGCTGCAAAACTCTAAGAACAAGGTTAAGACTCCAAGGAGAAGCAACAGATTTAAACACAGGCCTGATTCTGACCAACTGCCAGATGCTTATGCAGAAGAATAGACAGAGAAGAAATCTGACCCTTCAAAGTACTGACTGACAAACCCATCTCCAGGCCTTCCTGAAAAAAAGCCAAAATTTGAGAAACCCTTACTTTGTTCCAAGAAAAACCTTTTGAATCACACCAATGAAGGTATTTACAACATACCCTATGGTAAATCTGTGAGTAACCGGTTTATGAGCCTGAAGCCACGTCTAGCCAAACTTACACTTTCAAACTACAAGCAGTCAGCTTTAGAGAAACCAGATTTGGATGAATAAAGGGACCCTTAAATAGAAGGTCCTTCCTGAAAGGTAACCTCCACGGCGGAAGAAATGACATAGTCACCAGATCCGTGAACCAGATTCTGTGAGGCCACACAAGCTCTCTCCTGTTTGATACTTGTGGAAGCAACTCAAATGGAGGAAACAGGTATGCTAGATTAAAGCTCCAAGGAACCGCTAAATCATCTACCAGAACGGCTTGAGGATCTCTTGAGCTTGAATCATACTTTGGAAGCTTGGTGTTTTGACGAGACGCCATCAGATCCATGAACCCCTCACCTGAGAGTTATCATTGTGAAAACCTCTGGGTAGAGAGCCCACTCTCCGGGATGAAAAGTCTGCCTGCTTAGAAAATCTGCCTCCCAGTTGTCCACCCCTAGTATGTGGATGGCAGAGAGATGGCAATCGTGAAACACCTCCATTGCCAAGGAACTCCAAGTTCCTCCCTGGTGATTGATGTAAGCCACTGAGGTGATGTTGTCCCACTGAAATCTGATAAATCGGACCAAAGCTAGTTGAGGCCAAGCTATTAAAGCATAGAAAATTGTTCTCAACTCCAAGATGTTTATTGGAAGAGGTGACTCTTCTGGAGTTGACAGACCCTGTGTCTTTAAGAAACCCCAAACTACTCCCCAGACTAACAGTCTGGCGTCCGTGAGACAGATGTGCTCTGAGACAGATGGTCCTGTGAAACCCACCATGAGAGTGAGACTCTTGTTGGGGAATCCAAAATGATCTTCTGCGAGAGATCTGAGTGGTCTCCGTTCCAGTGACTGAGCATGCATAGCTGCAGAGGTCTCAAATGGAACTGAGCAAAAGGAATGATGTCCATGGAGGCAACCATCAGTCCAATAACCTCCATGCATTGAGCCACAGATGGACGAATAGCAGACTGGAGAGACAGGCAAGAAACATGAAGCTTGGATTTTCTGACGTCCGTCAGAAAGATCTTCATTGACAGGGAATCGATGATTGTTCCCAAGAAACAAACCCTTGTATCTGGAACAAGGGAACTCTTTCCCATATTCACTTTTCACCCATGGGAATGTAGAATAGACAAGATCTCGGTATGAGATCTTGCTAGATGAAAAGATGGTGCTTGAACTAGAATGTCGTCAAGATAAGGCAACACAGCAATACCCTGGGACCTCACTACTGCCAGAAGAGCCCCCAGAAGCTTTGTAAAAATTCTGGGAGCTGAAGCAAGGCCAAAAGAAGAAGTTAATGATCTATAGAGGGATATATAGGGTATGTTGCAACAGGTTTCTCTTAGCCTATTCTTTACTTCAGTTACCATTCAGTATTATGGTCCTTATTAGAATCAATCTAATATAGAAAATGGGTGTAGAAAACTAGAGAGTAATATACTACAACAATTTATTATGTAAAAAAATTCCACAGTATAGATACACAGTACAATTCACTTCTTCAAAAGAATAAAACTTAAAATATAAAAACTAATAAAAAACCTAAATAAACTAATAAAAGAATAGGCTAAGAGAAACCTGCTGCAACATACCCTATACATCCCTCTATAGATCATTAACTTCTAGTGCTTCTTTTTAGCACCTCCCCCATCTGTTTTCTCTTCTATACACGCTACTATCTAGGAAGGAGATAGTTTGGAGAAGAGGCTTAGGAGTTATTTACTCTAGCGCTTTTTTATTTATTTTTTCTTTACAAACCTTAGAGACTGGAAATGAACCCTGTGAATAGGAACATGAAGATACGCGTCCTTCAGATCTATGGTTGTCATGAACTGACCCTTTTGGACCAAAGGAAGAATAGAACGTATTGTCTCCATCTTGAAGGACGGAATCCTGAGGAATTGATTTAAGTCCAGAATCGGACGAAAAGTGACCTCCTTCTTGAGAACTACAAATAGATTTGAATAAAATCCTAGACCCTGTTCCTCTAGAGCAGTGCTTTCCAAACTGTGTGTCGGGACACACTAGTGTGTCGGCAGCAGTGTGTAGGTGTGTCCCTGCTTCAGCACAACATTTTTTAAATTAAATTTTTTTTTACATTTTTTTTTGGTTTCTGACTTTCCGCCCGCCTGCTTCGCATATCATATGGTTGACACGTGATTGATACCTAGGGGGTCACAGATCATCTTAACCTATTGGCGCAGCTCAGTGGGAACTGAAACTATTCCCATTGGCGGCACATTGGCTCCTGACTGCACGTGTAGTCTCCTTAATTGGCTTGTGACTGCATGTGTAGTCTCCTTAATTGGCTCGTGACTGCATGTGTAGTCAGTGAGTGGGACAGCAGTGTGTTTGCAGCATGGGCAGTAGTCAATCGGACTCACCGAGCTCTGAGGGCGGCAGCTTAAACGCTGAGCTGAAGTCAGAGGTTTTTTTTTTGCAACTAGCTTCCACTCCCAGTAGTGCATTGCTGCTCCTGCTCTTGATATATGGATAGGAAGGGGAAGCTTAAAAATGCTTGATGATGAAATGCGAGTGTCTTTATCTAATATTCCATCAAATATTCTGAAATTGTGTTCATCCCATCAACCTCATACATCCCATTAAAATAGTAAGTAGCCGTTGGTGTTATTAAACTTTTTTTAATTCTTGCACACTTACATACTGTTACTTGTAAATACATTTCATTATTATATCATTTATGTATGTGTATCTCTTAAAACAGTTTAACCTCCTTTTTGCCAGTACAACTGAATTACTGTGTTGCAAAATGATGTAGGTCTAAAAAGTGTGTCGCCAACATAAAAAGTTTGGAAAGCTCTGCTCTAGAGGAACTGGAACAATCACTCCCAGGGATGATCGGTCCTTTACGCAGTTTAAGAAGACCTCTCTCTCTTTATCTGATTCGCAGATAACCTTGATAGGTTGAACCTGCCCATGGGAGGACAAGATTTGAATCCTTGCAAGGAGAAAAAAGGTCTATAAATTAGCACAAAATATGGCTACCCTGAAAAAAAGAGGTTAGTTCCAAAATACCTCCAAACAATAACTAGTAAAACAAAAATACAGGGAGCGCTAGTGAAAGCTGCTAATACAATGCTATAGAGGATAGGATAAAGCTAGTAATTACAAAAAAGTGCTAATAACAAAGAAATGCTCATAAATTGTGTATATTAAATGAAATATATTATATTTAATGAACCCTAATACATGATAACTAGCCTACAAAATACATAATAGTACAGTAAAAAGTAAAATAAAAACCACCGGTGGTATAAAGGATTGTAGAATGAAACAATAGTCCGTTAAGAGCTTGAAAAAATGTATCCAAGAGAACAAAGTTCAATGATTAAAAATGCAGGAAAAAACAGCAAAGTTCAATTAAAAGCATGGAGAGCAGCTAAGTCAGTCTGTGTGTGGCTGGATCAATGTAACATTCAAGTTAAAGCTTTGTTGGTGGCTAAAAGGACAATCTGCGGTCAAATAAAAAAGTCTGTGTCATAGATGATTCGTTTTACAGGATTGACTCACCCAGAATACAAAGCTATTTTCTGTTATGCTTCTCCGTGTACAAGTGTAGTTGGTTTTGGTGTAAACACGTTAGACCCTTGATAGACAGGAAATTACCTTTCAGGTGAACAGTATCGCTCCAACGTATACTGTGATTTGCTTGGTTGTGCAGCGTTTGCAGGGTCACGTGATAATTTGATCCAATCAGATGCACGGATTACCGGGTGGTCTGTAGATCAGCGTGCCGACGATGTCTGCAGATTCTGAGAGTCACAGTTAGCCAAGCTTGATAATAAAGAATAAGGAACAATGTTACATTTCAGTTTGGATTGTTTTCATAGAGTTCCAAAGTGAAACAACAGAGCGCTCTGTATGTTAATATTGGCTTGATAATAAACAATCACAGTGTTGCGGATCAACGCGTTTCAGCTGATGTAGCCTTTTTCAAGATGAATTCTGACTGCTTGCTGCTCACCTTTTATTGAGAATAATTGTTTTGGACTCCTCCTTGTTCAATGCTCAGTTTTTTTCTTAAAGGGATAGCTCCTTTCTATAGTTAAAATGATCCTTATCTCTCCATTAATAGTAAAATCTCATTATTAAAAAGTGAAATATAGATAATATATATACATAAATGAGAAACATGTATAAAAAATGTGAATAAAAAAAGCAAATACTGTTATTCTGGAATATACATAAATAAATTTAAGATTCCTGTAAAAGTTCATTTCTAGGGAAAACATGTGTTTATCTTACAGTGATCTATAATGTGAACTGGACCTTATTGTGTTATAAATAAATAAATAAAATTAATAAATTTAATAAATTGTGTTGACTAATCTTACCAGCGTGACTAATATGTAATAAATGGGAGGGAAAACTATCTAAATGAATAAAGAAAAAAAAAATATTATCTAGATGTATAAAAAATATATATATTGGGAATGTTCAATCAAGTGATATCATTTTAGTCTTGTGTTCAGTGACTATTATGATTGGGGAAGATTATATACTTGAATTGATCTCACCTAATAGTGTATAAACTCATAACTCATTTAGACTTGTTAGCTGTTTTGAGATATTTTGTGATTTTTAATATTATTCTATTGTCTATTAAAAGAATATATAATAAATAATGAATAGTAAATAAAAAATCATGCTCCTTTTAAATATTATTTTATAATGTTTAATTTAAAACACAAATATAATATGTTAAAAAGTCTTAAATTACAAATTTTTAATTTTATGGGATTTATTTAATGCATGACAGAATTTAAGTCTAGCTCTGCATTTAAACCAAATGGTTCTAAAGTTTTGAATTGAAATATCAATTCAGCTTCAGCACGTAGCAACTTCTTATTGAGATCACCTCCTCTCCAATTGTTAGTGATTTTTCTGATGCCCCAGTATTTTAGACCCTTTGTGTTTTGATTATGACATTCTTTGAAATGTCTAGATAGTAAGTGCCCCGTGAATCCGTGTTCGATGTTTAAAAGATGTTCACAGATTCTATCTTTAAGGGGGCGTGAGGTCTCCCCCAAGTACTGTTTATCACATGGACACTGTATCAGATATACCACATTAATGTCAGTACATCTGATACAGTCCCTTATTTCAAAGTCTTTATTGGTGTTAGTAGACTTTATCCACTTTGTTTTGTTGCTGAATTTACATGCTTTACAATTTATGCAGGGGTAAAACCCTTTTAATTTGTGTGATTCGAAATCCCCTTCAATAAATTTTTTCTTTGAATCTTTAAAGGCACTGGGGGCTAATATGTTTTTTAAATTTCTTGCCTTTTTAAATACCACTGCTGGTTTATCAGGTAATAATTCACCGATAATTGGGTCTCTCTGCAAAATATACCAGTGTTTATTGAGAATTGATCTGATATGGTTATGGTGTATGTTATAATCAGTTATAAATGGTATCCAAAGAGGATCCACACCTGTATTGTTTCTATTTGTATTGGTCTTATCGCTTCTCTTTAAAAGGTCACTTCTATTTTTATCTCGAGCTGCAATTTTAGCTGACTCTATTTTACTTTTGTTATAACCCTTCTCAAGGAACTTCCTCTCTAGATATGATGATTGTTCATCATAATTAGCTAATGTAGTGCAATTCTTTCTTATTCTGGAGAATTGGTTGGGTGGAATATTCTCAATCCATTTTCTATAGTGACAACTTTGACTATGTACATAATTATTGGATTCAACTTCCTTGAAGTGTGTTTTTGTGTGAATCTCACCATTGTTTATTTCAATTTTAATGTCCAGATAACTTAGTGATTGTTTACTATGTTCATAAGTAAAATTGAGACCAAAAGTGCTTGTGCTGAGGTCATCTAAAAGTAACTCAAATAATTCTAAATCCCCTTCCCAAATGATAAAAATATCATCTATAAATCTCCGATAGAGCACCAAGTTCGCCTCCCAAGTGCCATTATAGAGGACCATGTCTTCCAGATGTCCCATAAATAAATTGGCATAACTTGGGGCGAACTTGTTTTTTTTTTTTTTTTTCTTTATGCATTTAGATAGTTTTCCCTCCCATTTATTACATATTAGTCACGCTAGTAAGATTAGTCACCACAATTTATTAAATTTATTAATTTTATTTATTTATTTATAACACAATAAGGTCCAGTTCACAATATAGATCACTGTAAGATAAACACATGTTTTCCCTAGAAATGAACTTTTACAGGAATCTTAAATTTATTTATGTATATTCCAGAATAACAGTATTTGCTTTTTTATTCAGATTTTTTATACATGTTTTTCATTTATGTATATATATTATCTATATTTCACTTTTTAATAATGAGATCAGGGGCGGACTGAGACCAATCAGGGCCCCCGGGCAAAAATTAGAGAAGGGCCCCCACTGTCTCCCACTGACCCAAATGTATTCACATTTATGCAAATTAACATGGTAGCCTCCCTGCCCTGCGTCCACCAGGACCCCCCAATGTCAAGACAAAGATACAGGGCCCCCAACCTCCATAGCCAGACCCCACACTCCATGGCCCTCACAGCAACAGACCCCCAACAGGACATGCACACACTCTATGGCCCCCTGAGCAGCAAATCCCACATCCAGACACACAGCACCCACTCTGTGTCTAAGGCCCCCAATAAACCCACACTTAACTGCTTAGTTACTGATAGGGTAGCTGTCAGCCCCAGCTTAAGCAGCATATCAGGAGCCATGGAGATGCCATTTGTTGGCCCCCCACATGCTGGGCCCTCGGTCCAGGACCTATTTGCCCGGCTTATCAGTCCGCCCCTGAATGAGATTTTACTATTAATGGAGAGATAAGGGTCATTTTAACTATAGAAAGGAGCTATCCCTTTAAGAAAAAAACTGAGCATTGAACAAGGAGGAGTCCAAAACAATTATTCTCAATAAAAGGTGAGCAGCAAGCAGTCAGAATTCATCTTGAAAAAGGCTACATCAGCTGAAACGCGTTGATCCGCAACACTGTGATTGTTTATTATCAAGCCAATATTAACATACAGAGCGCTTTGTTGTTTCACTTTGGAACTCTATGAAAACAATCCAAACTGAAATGTAACATTGTTCCTTATTCTTTATTATCAAGCTTGGCTAACTGTGACTCTCAGAATCTGCAGACATCGTCGGCACGCTGATCTACAGACCACCCGGTAATCCGTGCATCTGATTGGATCAAATTATCACGTGACCCTGCAAACGCTGCACAACCAAGCAAATCACAGTATACGTTGGAGCGATACTGTTCACCTGAAAGGTAATTTCCTGTCTATCAAGGGTCTAACGTGTTTACACCAAAACCAACTACACTTGTACACGGAGAAGCATAACAGAAAATAGCTTTGTATTCTGGGTGAGTCAATCCTGTAAAACGAATCATCTATGACACAGACTTTTTTATTTGACCGCAGATTGTCCTTTTAGCCACCAACAAAGCTTTAACTTGAATGTTACATTGATCCAGCCACACACAGACTGACTTAGCTGCTCTCCATGCTTTTAATTGAACTTTGCTGTTTTTTCCTGCATTTTTAATCATTGAACTTTGTTCTCTTGGATACATTTTTTCAAGCTCTTAACGGACTATTGTTTCATTCTACAATCCTTTATACCACCGGTGGTTTTTTATTTTACTTTTTACTGTACTATTATGTATTTTTTAGGCTAGTTATCATGTATTAGGGTTCATTAAATATAATATATTTCATTTAATATACACAATTTATGAGCATTTCTTTGTTATCAGCACTTTTTTGTAATTACTAGCTTTATCCTATCCTCTATAGCATTGTATTAGCAGCTTTCACTAGCGCTCCCTGTATTTTTGTTTTACTAATAAGATTTGAATCCTGTTATGTAACCGTGGGATACTTTATCTATGGCCCAAGGATCTGGAACATTGCGTATCCAAGCCTGCTGAAAAAAAGAAAACCTGCTGATTTAGAATCAACGGAAGGCTTCTTAGCTTGCTTCCCCCTGTTCCAAGGCTGACTGGACCTCCAAGAAGACTTGAATTGATCCGACTTGAAAGAGGAAGACTTTTAAAATTATGAAAAGTCCCTTAAAGTTATGAAAGGAATGAAAATTAGAATTCTTGTGACCCTTAGGTCTATTCTTTTTATCATGAGGTAGGAAAGAACTCTTTCCACCTGTAATGTCAGAAATAATTTATGCCAGACCTGGTCCAAACAAGGTTTTACCGTTATAAGGCAGAGATAAAAGCTTGGACTTGTATGTAACATCTGCAGACCAAGATTTTAACCAGAGAGCTCTGCGAGCTAAAACAGTAAAACCAGAAATCTTAGCACCCAACCTAAGAACTTGCATGTTGGCATCACAAATAAAGGTATTGGCTAGCTTGAGAACCTTGATCCTGTCTTGGGTCTCCTCTATAGTAATCTCTTCTAGGATAAGATTAGCTAAATCCTCGCACCAATAAGATGCTGCCCCCACAACTGTAGCAATGCTAGCAACAGTTTGCCACTGTAATCCCTGATGAATATACATCTTCTTCAAAAAAACTTCTAGCTTCTTATCCATGGGATCCTTGAAAGAACAACTATCTTCAATAGGAATAGTAGTTCTCTTAGCCAGAGTAGAGCTAGCTCCCTCTACCTTGGGCACCGTGTGCCACGAGTCACAAATAGAGTCAGCAACAGGAAACATATTTTTTAAAAACAGGGGACGGGGTAAAAGGAATCCCTGGTTTATCCCATTCCTGAGTTAAAATATCTGCCATACGTTCTGGAACTGGAAATACTTCCACAGATGAGGGTACATTATATACCCTATTAAGCTTAGTAGACCTCTTTGGATTCTCCGCAACAGATTCAGATTCTTCCAAAGTAGCAAGAACCTCCTTCAAATGAACCTGAAGGTGTTCTAACTTAAATCTGAAATTAATCTCCTCTGAATCTTCAGAATTTGTCACTACAGTATCAGAATCTGACAATTTCCCCTCAGAAGCCACTGAAGAATCATCCTCATCAGATAATTGAGACAAAATGACTAACGCAGCTTTAGCGGAGTCAGCCTTACTAACATCAATATGTTTAGATTTCCTCTTTTATTTACCAGAAACCTTTGGAAAAGCTGATAAAGCTGCAGAAAAAGAAGAAGTAATCTGCACAGCGAAATCCCCAGGTAAAAAACACCCCCAGGAGGTTGAGAGGAACCACAGGGCAGTGCATGTGAAGCTTGGGAAGCTTGAGGGGAAAGCTAAGGCGTAGCTAGGACAACACTATCCTAAAAGACAGGAGGCTCAGGGAGAGACATCTTATCTTTTAAAAAAAAAAAAAATTAACATGAAGAGCAAAACTGTACAGGAGGAATAATCTTTGCCTCCAAACACAATAAGCCTTTTTCAAATTAATCAACTTCAGTATTAGTGTCCATAATTGGGTATCATTTCACAATTAACAAAAAAAATGTAAATGCCAAATTAATTTTATTTATATGAAGCAATAAAACATAAATAAGCACTTAAAACCCCTAGTTCTGCTGAGGTCTTACCCCTCCAGAAGTTGCTATCCCACTAGCACAGAAAACCGGACACACACGGTAGCAAAAAACACCTCCTTGTTACCGGAACAGCCCAAACACAGTTGCACTGTAGATTCAGCCTCCACACTCGCCGCAGCAAACTCCGATCTTAACAGAGAAGCAGAAAACCGGAAGTGCAGAGGAGCGGTCACGTAAACCGCAAGAAAAAAACTTTTTTTCCCCAAAAATTGCGCCAAACAAAAACGGCGCAAAAACCAACAGCAGCACAGCAAAAGTGATTGTGCAAATAAGCTGAGCTAAAAAGTGATTGCAACAAGTAAGAAGTAAAACAAACACTTCATACACTCTCCCATCTCTGAGCTACCAATAAAAAAGATGCCTCTTTTCACATAAAAGCAATGCCCCTAAAACAGATTTAAATGCTTTCCACAAGGATTTAACCCCTATAGTGCCGGTACCTTCAAACCTAGAAGGGAAAGCACTTACCTGTGGATCCTTCTCTGTCAAGCAGGAGCTGTTTTCTGAGGTGTGGCAGCTTCACCATATCTACCAGGGACCTATAGAAAAGAAAGAACAGAGTAACCAACTCTGGCTTTCTATAATAGGGGTAGCAATAATGTTAGAAGTTTAAGCCAAGACTACCTCGCTGTCTTCTAGCTGCTAATAGCCACCATTACTCTTACTAAAGAGATTGACATGGACACAGCAAAGCCCCAATCCTTGCTTGCAGGGAAAAGTACCCATTAAAAGGATTAAAATCTTCAGACATCATCTTTGCCATCCTCCCGTGATTAAGGCAAAGTGAATGACTGGGGGTTATGGGTAAGGGAAGTGATACTTAACAGCTCTGTGCTGGGGTGCTCTTTTCCTCCTCCTGCTGGCCAGGAGTGAATATTCCACTAGTAATTAGAATGTTTTGTGGACTCTCCATGCCATAGGAAAGAAATGTCCATTTTTACTTTGTGTTAGAAATGCAATTACTTCTAATATTGTACCTGTTGCAATTGAATCCTTTGCATTTTTACAGGTTGCCACAGATGAGACATCTGAAGATGATCCCTCCACATCTGAGGTATATTACAAAAAAATAAACACAAAAGTTATGTCATATAGTAAGTGGTTTATGCTTTGGCAATTTGTCCTAATAGGAAGTTTCTGTTTATGAAGGAGGAGGAGGTATTTTGAACCTATAGACTGTGCTAAAATATCTTAGTTTAGTGAATATAGCCCAAAATATACTTATAACTAATGTTGTGTGTGTGTCTGATATTGGATTGTCAATACTAGAGAAGACGAATGTTTAAAAGTGTATATTTTTTTATTAGCTAATCTCATAAATACAATTACATTACAAAATAGACAAAAACTAGGGGAAATCAAAGGCAAATAAAAACTGTATCTTAATGCCAGAGTTTAAAATCCTCATTCACATAATAAAAAGTTGGGACATTCCTTATTTGAGCTCTCTCTCTTAAAGAAAATTTTAAACTTATAGGTACATTAAACCCAATTTTTTTCTTTCATGATTCAGATAGAGAAAACAATTTTAAACAACATTCCAATTTACTTCTATTGTCTAATTTGCTTAATTCTTTAGATATTCTTTGTTGAAGAAATAGTAATGCACATGGGTAAGCCAATCACATGAGGCAGCTATGTGCAGCCACCAATCAGCAGCTACTGAGCCTATCTACTGCAGATATGCTTTTCAGCAAAGTATATCAAGAGAATGAAGCAACTTAGACAATAGAAGTAAATTAGGGAGTTGTTTAAAATTGCATGCTGTTTCTAAATCACAAAATAAAAATTTGGGTTTCATGTCCCTTTAAGTGCTGCATTTCCACTTACTGCAAAAAATAAATAAAAAAATATATAAAAATGAAAGCCTTCTGTTTGCTGAATAAGAATTAGATATGGTAACATTTTCTAGTTGTGTTTTCTTGCAGAATTTAAGAGTGAGGTCAAAACAGGAAATTATCTGGTATTTCGCATTTAAGGGTCTGATATTCAAAAAATTTCCAGCATGGAGAGACATCACACAAAATCTTTGTGATATTTTTTAGACCTTACATTGTAAAGTAGGAGTCTCTATTTCACATAAAGAACACTACATAGCAACTTAAACATTTCTCAAGATAACATTGGTGTTTCTAAAAAATTTTTTTAAGGGACCTGATGAGACTTCTTAGAATATCTCGCCTGAGCGGTAGGGTTTTGAATATCAGGCCCTGCGTGAGAACTTTGGCATTAATTGAATTTTTTTTCTTCCTGTAAATAATTATAGAATATATGGTTTGTATATTTTTGTTTGTTTATTTTATAGGTTGAGAAAATTAAAACCAAACAAGACGCCTCTGCAGAAAAAGTAAGCATGAGGCAGACGCTATGTCTATCTACTAATTATTATATTTACTGAGACTTTGTACACTATTTTGTATTATATTATTTCTAGTGTTGAATATTTCAGGTTTTCCACAAAATAGGAAAAATATATAACAGTACAGTAAGAGAAAACACTTATATTATAGCACTCTGGATAATTATAAAACAACATTCTAACATGTAAATGTTACCAAAGTCTTTTGTGTGTGCCCCCAACGTATACTTACAAGATAATATCAGTCATAAGTTATAAGTGAAAGTACAATTTATCAACAAATGTGAAACAATAATGAAGCAAATTATACGAATACGCAATCAGTAATAGCCAAATAATTGTGGTAATAAACGATTGATCAGCAAACTGACATAGCATCATAATACATGCTATAATACTATTGGCAAATCTATTATCTAATAAAAATAATACAACAAACAATAATTGCTCAAGTATCTGTGTGAACCTGTTTGGAAACAAGAATGTACAATGAGGACACAACCTTCGGCTTAGTAGAAATGTGTTTTTGATTACTATGTGCGATGCATTTAATTGTGTGTTAGGAAAATGACTACAGTAAAGACTATTAGAATAATTTGTAATATAAAATTGGGATACTTTTTGCACAGTTGAGCTATGCCAAATAAAATGTCTTATCCTGATAAGAAAAATATAATCATGGCAATCCCTGGGCCCTTAGTGAGTGACATTGCACTGTGGGAATTTTTTTTTTATAAATCATGTCTCCTAAATAATGTAGAACAAATAAAAAACATAATTTATGTAAGAACTTACCTGATAAATTCATTTCTTTCATATTAGCAAGAGTCCATGAGCTAGTGACGTATGGGATATACATTCCTACCAGGAGGGGCAAAGTTTCCCAAACCTCAAAATGCCTATAAATACACCCCTCACCACACCCACAATTCAGTTTAACGAATAGCCAAAAAGTGGGGTGATAAAAAAGTGCGAAAGCATATAAAATAAGGAATTGGAATAATTGTGCTTTATACAAAATCATAACCACCACAAAAAAAGGGCGGGCCTCATGGACTCTTGCTAATATGAAAGAAATGAATTTATCAGGTAAGTTCTTACATAAATTATGTTTTATTTCATGTAATTAGCAAGAGTCCATGAGCTAGTGACGTATGGGATAATGACTACCCAAGATGTGGATCTTTCCACACAAGAGTCACTAGAGAGGGAGGGATAAAATAAAGACAGCCAATTCCTGCTGAAAATAATCCACACCCAAAATAAAGTTTAACGAAAAACATAAGCAGAAGATTCAAACTGAAACCGCTGCCTGAAGTACTTTTCTACCAAAAACTGCTTCAGAAGAAGAAAATACATCAAAATGGTAGAATTTAGTAAAAGTATGCAAAGAGGACCAAGTTGCTGCTTTGCAGATCCGGTCAACCGAAGCTTCATTCCTAAACGCCCAGGAAGTAGAAACTGACCTAGTAGAATGAGCTGTAATTCTCTGAGGCGGAGTTTTACCCGACTCAACATAGGCAAGATGAATTAAAGATTTCAACCAAGATGCCAAAGAAATGGCAGAAGCTTTCTGGCCTTTTCTAGAACCGGAAAAGATAACAAATAGACTAGAAGTCTTACGGAAAGATTTCGTAGCTTCAACATAATATTTCAAAGCTCTAACAACATCCAAAGAATGCAACGATTTCTCCTTAGAATTCTTAGGATTAGGACATAATGAAGGAACCACAATTTCTCTACTAATGTTGTTGGAATTCACAACTTTAGGTAAAAATTCAAAAGAAGTTCGCAACACCGCCTTATCCTGATGAAAAATCAGAAAAGGAGACTCACAAGAAAGAGCAGATAATTCAGAAATTCTTCTGGCAGAAGAGATGGCCAAAAGGAACAAAACTTTCCAAGAAAGTAATTTAATGTCCAATGAATGCATAGGTTCAAACGGAGGAGCTTGAAGAGCCCCCAGAACCAAATTCAAACTCCAAGGAGGAGAAATTGACTTAATGACAGGTTTTATACGAACCAAAGCTTGTACAAAACAATGAATATCAGGAAGAATAGCAATCTTTCTGTGAAAAAGAACAGAAAGAGCAGAGATTTGTCCTTTCAAAGAACTTGTGGACAAACCCTTATCTAAACCATCCTGAAGAAATTGTAAAATTCTCGGTATTCTAAAAGAATGCCAGGAAAAATGATGAGAAAGACACAAAGAAATATAAGTCTTCCAGACTCTATAATATATCTCACGAGATACAGATTTACGAGCCTGTAACATAGTATTAATCACAGAGTCAGAGAAACCTCTTTGACCAAGAATCAAGCGTTCAATCTCCATACCTTTAAATTTAAGGATTTCAGATCCTGATGGAAAAAAGGACCTTGTGACAGAAGGTCTGGTCTTAACGGAAGAGTCCACGGTTGGCAAGAGGCCATCCGGACAAGATCCGCATACCAAAACCTGTGAGGCCATGCCGGAGCTACCAGCAGAACAAACGAGCATTCCTTCAGAATCTTGGAGATTACTCTTGGAAGAAGAACTAGAGGCGGAAAGATATAGGCAGGATGATACTTCCAAGGAAGTGATAATGCATCCACTGCCTCCGCCTGAGGATCCCGGGATCTGGACAGATACCTGGGAAGTTTCTTGTTTAGATGGGACGCCATCAGATCTATTTCTGGAAGTTCCCACATTTGAACAATCTGTAGAAATACCTCTGGGTGAAGAGACCATTCGCCCGGATGCAACGTTTGGCGACTGAGATAATCCGCTTCCCAATTGTCTACACCTGGGATATGAACCGCAGAGATTAGACAGGAGCTGGATTCCGCCCAAACCAAAATTCGAGATACTTCTTTCATAGCCAGAGGACTGTGAGTCCCTCCTTGATGATTGATGTATGCCACAGTTGTGACATTGTCTGTCTGAAAACAAATGAACGATTCTCTCTTCAGAAGAGGCCAAAACTGAAGAGCTCTGAAAATTGCACGGAGTTCCAAAATATTGATCGGTAATCTCACCTCCTGAGATTCCCAAACTCCTTGTGCCGTCAGAGATCCCCACACAGCTCCCCAACCTGTGAGACTTGCATCTGTTGAAATTACAGTCCAGGTCGGAAGCACAAAAGAAGCCCCCTGAATTAAACGATGGTGATCTGTCCACCATGTTAGAGAGTGTCGAACAATCGGTTTTAAAGATATTAATTGAGATATCTTCGTGTAATCCTTGCACCATTGCTTCAGCATACAGAGCTGAAGAGGTCGCATGTGAAAACGAGCAAAGGGGATCGCGTCCGATGCAGCAGTCATAAGACCTAGAATTTCCATGCATAAGGCTACCGAAGGGAATGATTGTGACTGAAGGTTTCGACAAGCTGCAATCAATTTTAGACGTCTCTTGTCTGTTAAAGACAGAGTCATGGACACTGAATCTATCTGGAAACCCAGAAAGGTTACCCTTGTCTGAGGAATCAAAGAACTTTTTGGTAAATTGATCCTCCAACCATGATCTTGAAGAAACAACACAAGTCGATTCGTATGAGATTCTGCTAAATGTAAAGACTGAGCAAGTACCAAGATATCGTCCAAATAAGGAAATACCACAATACCCTGTTCTCTGATTACAGACAGAAGGGCACCGAGAACCTTTGTAAAAATTCTTGGAGCTGTAGCTAGGCCAAACGGCAGAGCCACAAACTGGTAATGCTTGTCCAGAAACGAGAATCTCAGGAACTGATAATGATCTGGATGAATCGGAATATGCAGATATGCATCCTGTAAATCTATTGTGGACATATAATTCCCTTGCTGAACAAAAGGTAAAATAGTCCTTACAGTTACCATCTTGAACGTTGGTATCCTTACATAACGATTCAATATTTTTAGATCCAGAACTGGTCTGAAAGAATTCTCCTTCTTTGGTACAATGAAGAGATTTGAATAAAACCCCATCCCCTGTTCCGGAACTGGAACTGGCATAATTACTCCAGTCAACTCTAGATCTGAAACACATTTCAGAAATGCTTGAGCTTTTACTGGATTTACTGGGACACGGGAAAGAAAAAATCTCTTTGCAGGAGGTCTCAACTTGAAACCAATTCTGTACCCTTCTGAAACAATGCTCTGAATCCAAAGATTGTGAACAGAATTGATCCAAATTTCCTTGAAGAAACGTAACCTGCCCCCTACCAGCTGAGCTGGAATGAGGGCCGCACCTTCATGTGGACTTAGAAGCAGGCTTTGCCTTTCTAGCTGGCTTGGATTTATTCCAGACTGGAGATGGTTTCCAAACTGAAACTGCTCCTGAGGATGAAGGATCAGGCTTTTGTTCTTTGTTGAAACGAAAGGAACGAAAACGATTATTAGCCCTGTTTTTACCTTTAATTTTTTTATCCTGTGGTAAAAAAGTTCCTTTCCCACCAGTAACAGTTGAAATAATGGAATCCAACTGAGAACCAAATAATTTGTTACCCTGGAAAGAAATGGAAAGTAAAGTTGATTTAGAAGCCATATCAGCATTCCAAGTTTTAAGCCATAAAGCTCTTCTAGCTAAAATAGCTAGAGACATAAACCTGACATCAACTCTGATAATATCAAAAATGGCATCACAGATAAAATTATTAGCATGCTGAAGAAGAAGAATAATATCATGAGAATCACGATGTGTTACTTGTTGCGCTAAAGTTTCCAACCAAAAAGTTGAAGCTGCAGCAACATCAGCCAAAGATATAGCAGGTCTAAGAAGATTACCTGAACACAGATAAGCTTTTCTTAGAAAGGATTCAATTTTCCTATCTAGAGGATCCTTAAACGAAGTACCATCTGACGTAGGAATAGTAGTACGTTTAGCAAGGGTAGAAATAGCCCCATCAACTTTAGGGATCTTGTCCCAAAATTCTAATCTGTCAGACGGCACAGGATATAATTGCTTAAAACGTTTAGAAGGAGTAAATGAATTACCCAAATTATCCCATTCTTTGGAAATTACTGCAGAAATAGCATTAGGAACAGGAAAAACTTCTGGAATAACCACAGGAGCTTTAAATACCTTATCTAAACGTTTAGAATTAGTATCAAGAGGACCAGAATCCTCTATTTCTAAAGCAATTAGTACTTCTTTAAGTAAAGAACGAATAAATTCCATTTTAAATAAATATGAAGATTTATCAGCATCAACCTCTGAGACAGAATCCTCTGAACCAGAGGAATCATCAGAATCAGAATGATGATGTTCATTTAAAAATTCATCTGTAGGGAGAGAAGTTTTAAAAGATTTTTTACGTTTACTAGAAGGAGAAATAACAGACATAGCCTTCTTTATGGATTCAGAAACAAAATCTCTTATATTATCAGGAACATTCTGCACCTTAGATGTTGAAGGAACTGCAACAGGCAATGGTACTTTACTAAAGGAAATATTATCTGCTTTAACAAGTTTGTCATGACAATCAATACAAACAACAGCTGGAGGAATAGCTACCAAAAGTTTACAGCAGATACACTTAGCTTTGGTAGATTCAGCACTTGACAGCGATTTTCCTGTAGTATCTTCTGACTCAGATGCAACGTGAGACATCTTGCAATATGTAAGAGAAAAAACAACATATATATAACGCAAAATTGATCAAATTCCTTAAATGACAGTTTCAGGAATGGGAAAAAATGCCAAAGAACAAGCTTCTAGCAACCAGAAGCAATAAAAAATGAGACTTAAATAATGTGGAGACAAAAGCGACGCCCATATTTTTTCGCGCCAAATAAGACGCCCACATTATTTGGCGCCTAAATGCTTTTTGGCGCCAAAAATGACGCCACATCCGGAACGCCGACATTTTTGGCGCAAAATAACGTCAAAAAAATGACGCAACTTCCGGCGACACGTATGACGCCGGAAACGGAAATAGAATTTTTGCGCCAAAAAAGTCCGCGCCAAGAATGACGCAATAAAATGAAGCATTTTCAGCCCCCGCGAGCCTAACAGCCCACAGGGAAAAAGTCAAATTTTAAGGTAAGAAAAATGGTTAAATCAAAATGCATTATCCCAAATATGAAACTGACTGTCTGAAAATAAGGAAAGTTGAACATTCTGAGTCAAGGCAAATAAATGTTTGAATACATATATTTAGAACTTTATAAACAAAGTGCCCAACCATAGCTTGGAGTGTCACAAAAAATAAGACTTACTTACCCCAGGACACTCATCTACATATAGCAGATAGCCAAACCAGTACTGAAACGAGAATCAGCAGAGGTAATGGTATAAATAAGAGTATATCGTCGATCTGAAAAGGGAGGTAAGAGATGAATCTCTACGACCGATCATAGAGAACCTATGAAATAGACCCCGTAGAAGGAGATCACTGCATTCAAATAGGCAATACTCTCTTCACATCCCTCTGACATTCACTGCACGCTGAGAGGAAAACCGGGCTCCAACTTGCTGCGGAGCGCATATCAACGTAGAATCTAGCACAAACTTACTTCACCACCTCCATCGGAGGCAAAGTTTGTAAAACTGAATTGTGGGTGTGGTGAGGGGTGTATTTATAGGCATTTTGAGGTTTGGGAAACTTTGCCCCTCCTGGTAGGAATGTATATCCCATACGTCACTAGCTCATGGACTCTTGCTAATTACATGAAAGAAATAAGTAAAAGTATTTATATTGTATTGCAGTTATAGTCCTGTGTGCGGAGGTTATAAACCCCATATAAGAGGGGCTGGGTGGACAAGGTTTCTGTCCAATTAGCTTTGGAGTGAACAGGCAGCGGATACTGTACATCCATATGTGCTTTTTCACAATCATGTGCTTGTGCAGCAACGCCCCCTGCTTGCATAAGACCAATTGTGTTTAAGGAGGGCCTGTGAATCACCAAGAACAAATATATTCCGGGGGGGGGGGGGGGGGGGGAATTGTCTCCGCCAACTCAGAGGTGGCAGTGATGATAATAAGCAGTTCTGCTGCTTCTTACATTATGGAAACCAGGTTTGCTTGATTAAGTCAGACCCACAAGGGCTACATAGCGGCATTCACTGCTTTGTACATGGAGACCTATGTGTAGAGTTATGTGTGAAGTAGTGTATCTGTTATACAAAAGATATACACTGTACTTGGTAGTCTGTGAGACGGGGCAGGATTTGGAGTCATCTAAGTTTATTGTAATCATGGATTGGTGTAAAATGACCATCATGTCTGGTTCTGCTTTGGTCAATCTTGTTGTTGTGTGTCTGGCAGTTGTTCACTTGATGTCCTTCGGTCTTGTGTATTGCGTGTAACCCATTATTTTGAAGTATTAGGACATTTATGAATATTAATAAATAATAATACAATTATCATCAGCAGTGCCTCCAAATAATACAGTTCAGATGTTTATAGATATCAGTAATTAATGACAATAAAATGTATTATTAAATATTAAGATTTAATTCCAATTAAAAATATAACTAAGTTCTGATAGGTGTAAGATTATAGACACAGTGACTATATTTTTGCAGTAATCAGGGGTATCAATTTGATCAAATGTATAACAGATTATTACAAAATAAAATATAAAACAAGCTATAGAAATATTTAAATTAATTTATATTCAATTATATAGCCTGTTACCCTTTGGATATGAGCACAATATTGTTGAGAAATTAAAGCTTAACCCAAAATGAATTAAATGTCCATTATCACAAATAAAATTTACTAGAACAATTTAGAATTAGCCAGTAACAATACAATATGGCTTGCTTTAGTGAATATATGCCAAATACTACAATACAAATCTTAACTACAATTTATAGATTCATTGTGTTTCAGGAAGTACAATTTAACTATCTAACCCAAGAATAGTCTTATATTAAAGGGCCATAATACCCAAATGTTTAAACACTTGAAAGTGATGCAGCATAGCTGTAAAAAGCTGACTAGAAAATATCACCTGAACATCTCTATGTAAAAAAGAAAGATATTTTACCTCAAAAGTACCTCAGTAGCCACATCCCATTGTAAAGTATTTCTAAGCAGCATATTAGTATGTCTGTCCTGGGACAGCTGAAAGGATGAGCCTCGTGCACTCTCATGTTATTTCCCTATTCAGTGTAACAATTAAATCTCATGAGAGTTAAGTGAAATCTCATGAGATCACAGTAAAAGAGTTCATGACCTCAGCACTGCTGATGCTGATTGGCTGCTGTTCATTTCTTCATTTTTTTTTTTTTTTTTTACCTGCAGCTGGGCTAGTATAACTTTTTACACAGAACTTACTCTACTGAGCTGAGGAGATTGTGAGGTAAAATATCTTCCTTTTTTACATAGAGATGCTCAGGTGATATTTTCCTGTCAGCTTTTTACAGTTATACTGCATCAGTTTCAAATGATTTAGCATATGAGTATTATGTCCCTTTAATCAATACAACAGCAATGAGTACAATATAGCTAAACTTAAAATCAATTTATGAGTATTTAATACACAACCCCTTTTCCTTCAATAGTATATTCTCTCAATGCTAATATAATTATTATCTAGAAGTTACTGATTTATGAAATTCCAAATTGTAAATATAAAACACACCTTTAAATCACAATAGTGCTTCAGATATTACACTAATGTTATAAGGACATTTTAGCTATAGTGACTATTACAGAATTTCATTTCTATTATACATTACCAGATGGGCAAATAGCAAGATGTGAAATTTTTCATATCCCAAGTTCCACTGTCATACAGGAGAGTATTCCACGATATAGAAAAGAAACAACCAGTATCACAAAGTTATCTCCCTCATTCCAAAAGAGTGTTCCCACAAGTCTCCAAAAATAGTTTTTTTGTTGTGTCCTTTGTGTCTCCCCAAAAAGGTGTACCTTTTATTTCCAAATGTAGAGCTTTTCGTCTGCTGACTTAGCTCCTACCTCCATTCTTAATCATCCAATGAAAACATTCAGGGTGTGACAGCTCCCATAGGCCAATGCTTTGCCCACCTGGGGTAATTTAATTTCCTTAAAGGGCCATAATACCCAAATGTTTAAACACTTGAAAGTGATGCAGCATAGCTGTAAAAAGCTGACTAGAAAATATCTCCTGAACAACTCTATGTAAAAAAGAAAGATATTTTACCTCAAAAGTTCCTCAGTAGCCACCTCCCATTGTAAAGGATTTCTAAGCAGCATTTTAGTTTGTCTGTCCTGGGACAGCTGAAAGGATGAGCCTTGTGAACTCTCATATTATTTCACCAATCAGGTAAAGGAAGCTTACTATGAAATCTCATGAGAGTTAAGTCAAATCTCATGAGATCACAGTAAGAGTTCATGACCTCAGCACTGCTGATGCTGATTGGCTGCTGTTCATTTCTTCATTTTTTTTTATTTTTACCTGCAGCTGGGAGCAGCTGAAGTATAACTTTTTACACAGAACTTACTCTGCTGAGCTGAGGAGATTGTGAGGTAAAATATCTTCCTTTTTTACATAGTGATGCTCAGGTGATATTTTCCTGTCAGCTTTTTACAGTTATACTGCATCAGTTTCAAGTGATTTAGCATATGAGTATTATGTCCCTTTAAGGTTAATACATATGACTGTATTATTAAAATGTGGCCATTGGGGGCTGTCTGACCTGTCTGAGGAGTTTATTTTAGATAAAAAAAATTATATACCTCAGGGATTTACTTTATATTTTTGTAAAGTGGTTATTTAATACACTTATTGATCTTATAATTTTAGTAAAGCATTGTGTCAATAGTTATATGGGCTATTTAATTTGACTTGATATATATATATGGATATATATATATATATATATATATATATATATATATATCCTTAATGTTAGATATGGATATAATTGTATATCTAATTATATATATATATATATATATATATATATATATATATATATATATATATATATATATATATATATATATATATATAATACACATATACAGTATAATGTATGTTCCCATACAGTTCCCTATTTATGTTATATCTCCAGGGATGTATTTGAAAACTATATTTATAACTGGTAATTGAGAAATTACAATTAAAATTGGCAGTAGTTTTAGCTGTTTATCATGATATGTTAATGGTATCATTTGAGTTTATATTTTGCCATACTTTATAGATACATTTATATCATAAACATATATTTCCACGTATGCATAAGTGGAAGTCTGTTGTAATTAATTATTATAGATATATATATTTGGGGTTTAATGACTATCTGATATCGATATATTGAGATATTTGTGCATATTCCTTAATGATATTTGGGTGCATAAAAATTTATTTATCATATTAGTCTGAGTATAATTTACTTCCCATAGGTATGTATTAGTCATTTCAGAATCTCTATACATCGGCACATCAGATACATGTAATAAACATGTAATTATTCTAAACATAATTTGTCAATCATTTTATGTCCAGCACATTGGTTAACAACCATTATAAGTACAGTTATTACACATATAAGCCATTTCATATTTAGTATAGTGTGTTAAGCATCAGATTATCCTAGACTTATATATTGGTAAATTTATACAGTACTGATATATATTAAAAACATTAATATTGTATACACAAGTTATTAAATGTAAGATCACAATATCATATGCTTGCATATGTAGTATTTTCTTTAAGACAAAATTGTGTATTCACGAATTTGAAGGGGTATAGTGTCTTTTTTCTTGTTTATATATACACCAGTGTGAAAATGAACTAGTTCCTGAAATTCTGAGTGTATTTATCTGTAGACCCACTGTCTCCCTCACCACAAGGCTGTGGTTATCTAGTGGTTTCCTAGATAAACTGTTTAGGTAGGAAGTTGTTGAATATAATTTCATTTTGAGATTCCAATCTTATAAGACAGTGAAATAAGGGTTCTCAGAAGTTACATCTTTACAATTTGAGCAAATGTATTTCCTTTGTTCTATTTAGATATCCTGGCCTGTTAGTGTATCTGAACAGCAGGGGGCAGCATCATGAGTAGGTCTGATAAGTAGGTCTGTGACCTTACATTAGTAAAATGTTATATCCAAAAGTGAATTTTATATATAATTTAATTATTTTATATATATATATATTGACATATAGGGCTCAATTTATTAAGCAGCGGATGCTGCTTCAAAACCCCATCATTTCAGGTCCACCTGAAACGGAAGAATCAAAAAGGTGGTGGACTGAAATCATCCTGATCCAATACGATCAGGATGATTGACTGCCCCTGCCTGCCGACTGGCCACCAGTGAGCAGGGGACGGCATTGCACAATCATTTCACCAGAAATGCATGTGCAATGATAAATGCCGTCAGCGTATGCTTTCGGCATTTAGCGAGATCAAGCGGACATGATTCGTTACAGCGAATCATGTCCGCTCGCCTTTTGATAAATCTACCCCATAGTTTACAGTTTTGTTCACAATTTATCTGACAGAAGAAATCTCATTTATGAATGTTAAGACCACCTTTAGCATGTGTATAACTGGGATTGACCACCTGTAACTTGCATAATTATAAAAATAAATAATTCTAACCTTGGACAACAAGTACCATAAAAATAAATAATTCTAACCTTGGACAACAAGTACCATAAAAATAAATAATTCTAACCTTGGACAACAAGTACCATAAAAATAAATAATTCTAACCTTGGACAACAAGTACCATAAAAATAAATAATTCTTACCTTGGACAACAAGTACCATGGTGGGCTCTCTATTATTCTCCAAAAAAAAAAACAACTCAATTGCCATAACATTTGAAAATTCTTTTGTGATAATATTTTTGCTACCAGTGAAAGTAAGAAAAAACAAAATACATTTAACTCCTGATGCTACATATTTGAATGCAATAACATTTGAATACCTGGATATCTATATAAACATGGTGAAAAGAAAACAATCATGAGATTATATGTATTACATCATAGCAAAGAAATATTCGTTTTGGACCTCTTCACCTTAAAAAAACTGTCACTAGGGCTGGGTAAATTTAATTTGAATAATTAAATAATTTATACATTTAAATGTTAGAAAAAATGATTTCCTTAATATTTGTATAATTGGGGTAAAAGCCAGAACGGAACAGGCCGTAATGGCCATATAATTATTTAAAAAATAAACAGTGGGAAGTTTTAAATATCCTTCAGAACTATATGCTAGAAGTGTCCTTTGTAGTAAAAAAAAGATCCAGAATACTCACTTCCCTAGTAACCACACCAACCAAATTTACCCATTCCACCAGGCTAGGTAAGGGACATGTCACAGAAACCACATCCACGTGCCTGTTCTGGTTAAGATAAAATTGCGATTAAAGTTGAGATACACCCACTTTCCAAGTAGCCACAGCAAAATGCAAGAATTGAGGCTTCCAGCTGCTATATATCAAGCATGGCTTTTATTGCTTTTGCTTAAGGTCCAAACAAGCAACATTTTGGGCCTAGAATATGCCCTGATTCATGCTTATTCAATACTGACACTTTGCACACTTAAATAGTCTACACAGGGCAGCAAAATCACATAATAATACAATAGTCCCATTGAGTTGGACGAACATATTGCATCTTAATGTGTATATATAATTTACATATAACAACCACTTGTGGGAGCTTAATGTACCTAATACACAAAATTCCATTCAAACATATTACCTCATATATTAAAATATTTTTCCAAACTTGTATTAAAATTGAATAAAACCATTTTTTGGCTACCATAGATTACTAATAACAAGCACAAAAAAATCCAAACTGTCACACAATTTTTTTTACCAAAATACAGAACAATCATATTCATGATTTAACCCCTTTGGATACAAAGTATCCAAATGGTAAATCCACTGCATTTCCTTATTTTTTAATAGGAATTCCCTATCACCTCCCCTTATATTCATCTGGAAACACAATTGACTAACATTGTGGCCCATCTACAAGGGCATCTTTCACCTTACATCTGATATTTGACGTATGTTCTGTGATTCTATCACATACTTTTGACTTTTGACCTACATACATTAAAAAACACAGGCATTTTATAATATAAATAACACATGTAGATTAACATGTTAAAAAATAATCCAAAATCAAATATTTTTTACCTGTATGTGGGTGAGAGAAAGTATTTCCCTTAATCATTGAGTTGCAATTGGCACATCCCAAGCAAGGAAAACAAACAGTTCTAGGCCATTACAGTCAAACAAATGTTTTGAGGAAAAAAGGCTCAAAACAACCAAGTCCCAAGAAACCACACCAATCAATATCACTCATTTCACAAACTTAGCCTTATGGAATGGGTGAATATGGTTAATTTTGCTACTTGGGAAGTAGACATACTGGGCCTTTTTTGTGTTAAATTGTTTTTTGTTTTTTTTACTGGAACTGACACTTCTATTTGGATTATGTGGCAGGTTGCTCATGGTCTTTCTCATACCTAGCTTTGTGAAACCAGTGGATTTTGTTGGCAACGCTACTTTGAAAGTGCAAGTTGTGGATACTGTTTGCTCAATTTTTTTTTTTTACCAGAACGACCACTTGTATTGGAATCGGTAGCAGGTGTGCCTCATTCTAACCCCCCAACTAGCTTTGTAGAACGAGGAGAAATGTGGTTGGTGTGGCTACTTTAGAAGTATGAGTTCTGGGCCTTTTTTGTGCAAAAAAATTCAATGGACAGGCCACTTTTTTGTGCATTTTGTGGCAGGCGTGTGGTTTATTGTCCCTATCCTTCCTAGCTTTGTGAAACCAATGAATTTCATTGGTGAGGAAGTTGGTGTGGGTAGGAGCATGCACCCAGCACTGATAAACATTTTCTTTTTTATGCAAGTACAAATTGCAGTGTTTTTAGTAGAGTTTATGGGATCTATCAAGCTCAGAATGGAGCTTGATGCAGGCTCGCCAGAAACACCAGTTATGAAGCAGCGGTCTAAAGACCGCTGCTCCATAACCTGTCCGCCTGCTCTGAGCAGGCGGATAGACATTGCCGCAATTCAACCCAATCGAGTACGATCGGGTTGATTGACAGCTCATTGGCCGCGAGTCAGCAGGGGGCGGCGTTGCACCAGCGTATTGCTCTCCGTATTCAGTGAGGTCTGGCGGACCTGATCCGCACTGTCGGATCAGGTCTGCCAGACCTTGATAAATAGAGGCCTATGAATATTTGCTTCTAGTTTAGCTTATATTGCATTCAGATAAACATTGGTAAATCAGTGAGACCTGCAGTAGTACAATTCTTAGTGTAAATATGTGGGCTGTAAGAGGACTTCAGACACACCCATGGAATACCCCTGTCAACACCAATGAACACCTCTTCCCAGCCTATTCATTTTGCATGGAAAAAAAATATAATAACACAATATCAAATCTGTCTAACGAAAATAAATATAAAGTTTAAATGTAATGGAAAGCTAATTTAATCCATAAATATAGTGAATATTCTTTACTGAGATATAGTAACATCTCTCTTTCTATTAATCCTCTGGGTGAGCTCACTTCTTTTCATGACCTATTGATTTCATAATCACTTAACCTGTTAGCCCCCACAAAAACTTTGCTCTCCTTCTCAAATACAATTGCTGTAGCCTCCCTGTCCTATGGCAGCCTGCACTTCAAGTCACATTCCCAGATCAGGAGACAGACAAGGGGAAGTAGGCATTCTTCTGACTCCAAACTGTACCTTCCACTGCATTCCTTCACCCCTCCCTTTTATTCTCCTATTCATTCTCCTCTGTAGCTCTACATGTTGCTGTTATCTATTGGCCCCCTGGCCCAGCATCACAATTTCTAGTCCACTTTGAAGCCTGGCATGTAACGACCTTTCTCTCATCTTAGAGGACTTCAACAACCCATTGACCATTCTTATTTGTTTGCTGCCTCTAAACTTTTATCTCTTACCACCTCTTTTAGCCTGTCCCAGTGGACAACATCTCCAACCCACTGTGAAGGAAACTCAATTGACCTGGTCTTCACCAATCTCTGTGCCATTTCCAACTTTTCTAACTTCCTCTTTCCTCTCTCTGACCACCATCTACTAAATTTAACTCTTACTCTACCTGCTGCATCCTCACAAAACAAAACTGGTACCTTACAGGAATTGAAATGACTTGGATCTCACATACGTTTCTATTAAACTGAAATCTATACTCTTCAGCATTTCATCCCTCTCTTGCCAAGACCTTGTGGCCTTACTTCATAATTTGGCACTAAAATCAACACTTGACAAAGCTGCACCTTTCACTATTGGCTGTGCATCATGCACTCGACAACAACAGATCCACTATCTTCCGCAATGTTCATGGACTGCATAAAGTCAGTGGAGAAAATAACACACCAGTGCTGATTTCCTGCATTATACATTAATCCTTAGGTCATACAACTCTGCCAGCAGCCTGACCAAACACGTCTATTTCTCCTCCCTTGTGTTCTCACGCATCCAACCCCAGAAGGTTGTTCTCAATCTTTAATTCCCTTCTACGTCTGTCTGCTGCACCTCCGCCCACTACCAAACTCATTGCTCATCACTTATTATTGCTGATCACTTTAAATATAAAATCAACACACTTAGAAAAGACAGCTATTAACAAAACACTCTGCTACTTTCCTCCTGTAACAGAGGAAGAAGTCTCCACACTTATTTCTTCGGGGCATCTCACAACCTGCTAACTTGATTCTATTCTTTTATGACTTCTTCCTTCTCTCTCTGCTTCTCTAACCCATGCCCTAACTCTTCTCTTTAACCAGTTTCTTACCACTGGCACATTTCCTGATACATTCAAGCAAGCATCAATCAATCAATCAATCAATCACACCAACCCTAAAAAAGCCCTTGCTTGATCCCTCAACCCATTCTTACTATTGTCTGGTCTCCTTATTTCACTTTTTCCTCAAAATTATTGGAACAACTGGTCTATAATCAACTAAATCAATTTTTCTCAACTATCTCCTTACTTGGATTCCTCCCCTAAACACATCTGCTATCAGCTAAAGCAAAGGGACACTACTCCTTACTAATTATTTTGGATCTATCTGCTGCTTTCAACACAGTTGACCATTCTCTCCTCTTAAAAATCTTACATTCATTTAGCATCCAAGACACAGCCCTCTACCGGTTTGCTTCATATCTCTTAAAACACTAATTTTCAGTTTCCTTTAACAACATATCCTCTAATCCTTTGCCTCTCTCAGTTGCTGTACCGCAAAGGTCTGTCTTGGGTCCCTTGCTTTTTTCTCTCTATACATCCTTCCTTGAAAAACATATATCCTCCTTTGGGTTCCAATACCACTTATACACTGATGATACCCATTCTTACTTTCCTCTCCTGTTATTTAAATACAGACCTGCAGTAGTAACGCTGAGAAACACATTCCTTGCCAAAACAATTTTACTGGTAGTTATAATAAAATACGTTTTTAAACTCCAGAGAGTATACAGAAACTTGTTGTTTTTGGGTTGTGGACTTTCACAAGTGGTTCATACAATTTGGAATGAAGATTGTGGGCCAGATTACAAGTGGCGCTCTAACAGATTTTTTTGCTCTCTTGCAACTGTGCGGAAAGTAAACTTATCATTGGTTGGTTAGCATGCGTATTACAAGTTGAAAGCCAACTTCAGGACTTTGGAAATTTAGGGAAAACTATTTGGAGAAGTATAGCAAAATCTGCCTTTTAATAATTTCAGTAGAAATATCGCAATGCTGGTAGTTCACTTTAAATCATATAACCTGAGTGGAGAGCTTTAGATTATCAGGCCCTTAGCCATGCTCTGGTGCAAAAGAATATAGGCCCGATGATCTATATCTCTCCACTCTGGTGAGATTCTCTATTAAGCCTCATCAGTACCAACAGATCCCTAAAACAATTTTAGAAAGGCAAATTGTATCTTTAAATCCATTTATCCTTACTATGGGCCTGATGATCTAAAGTTCTCCGCTCCGGCGAGATGGTCTCTAAGAAGTCTCATCAGTACTGCAAGGTCCTTAAAATAATTTCTGAAAAGCAAATTTTTTCTTGAGAACTGTTTATCTCACTGCAAAGGATTCAGGATGTAAAGGAGAGACTCAATTTCAATATAAGGTTACAAAAAAGATTTTATGTGATTTCTCTCTATGCTGGTGAGTTTTCGATCATCGGACCATATAGAAGGTTCTGGATGTAAATGAGAGACACCTACATTACAATATAATGCTCAAATAAAGCCCCCAGAGATTTTGCGTGATTTCATGTTATTGAATGTTTGATAATCAGACCCTATGGGGCCGATTTATTATCTGTCAGACAGACATGATCCGCTGTAGTGGATCATGTCCGCCCGACATCGCTGAATGCCGACAGCATACACTGTTGTCATTTAACATTGCACAAGCAGTTCTGGTGAACTGCTTGTGCAATGCCGCCCCCTGCAGATTCGCGGCCAATCGGCCACTAGCATGGGGTGTCAATCAATCCGATCGGGTAAATTGATGTCTCAGAGACAGCTGATGAGTTAAGGAGCAGCGGTCTTCAGACCGCTGCTTCTTAACTCCTGTTTCCGGTGAGTCTGAAGGCTCACGCAGAAACAGGTGCATTAGGCACTATTCGGCCATGATAAATTGGCCCCTATGTGAGAACAAAACATATTTCCTTATTGACAAATACTTTCACATATTAATAGCAACACGAAATAAAGTCTAGATATATGTTTGAACAGTTTATGAGCTTTATTTTTTGTTTTATAACGGTTTTTGGTCTAATCACTTCCTATTTTCCCTGTTATAGACCAATAGCAGTAAATATGTTTTTATGGCCTTAAAGGGACACTGAACCCAAATTTTTTCTTTTGTGATTCAGATAGAGCAATTAATTTTAAGCAACTTTCTAATTTACTCCTATTATCAAATTGTCTTCATTCTCTTGGTATCTTTACTAGTACTGGTATTAAGATATCGTGGGAAAGATAGGCTGGATAGTACTTAAATTACCATTCCTGATAATTGAACTATAAATGAGTAAGGAATCCAGCCATAGCAACTGGGTTAATACCTTATAATACCGCAATAAATAAAGTAGATCTAAGGATGGTCATGGTATAGGTCAATTAAACTCACAGCCAAAATCTAAGCATCTCACAGTCTGAATGGCCGTCTAATACCTGTTAATACCGTAATTAATTGCTACACTAACAGTGGGTTTGTATAATAATAGCCAGATCGGCTGGGATTAAACCTTTAAACCTTTGCATTAGTGTAAGATATGTCAAAAGACAAATCTGTATATTGATTTATTGGTTATAGCCATAGCGACTAAATAATACTTTAATCTTAAATACCGTGGCTAGTAGCCTAGTAATAAGCTGATGAGTGTTACAGCCAATGTGGCTAGGATATTATCAATAAATGTTAGTACCACATTAAAAGAAAATCCCCAGTTATGACGTAATATTGATATATGAGTAGCCAAGGCACAGGAAAACCTTCTAAGACCACAGCCAAAGTGGCTGGGTATTACCTTTTAATACCGTTACAAAAAGCTACCCTTTATTATGCCACAGAGGTAGGCAAAGTTAAACATGAAAAAAGTAGTATTTAAAGTAGGACCACGTACAAATTACAGCGGTATAAGGAAAACACTATTAACAGACACAATACAGGGAGCAGTGCGAACGCCTGACGTGCATTTTGCAACTGCTTTATCGAAGGCACTGATTGTTGACCAGCTCTCCTCCTTTATATCGCCAACTTCCAATCACATTTTGCCTTGGCTACCCTTATATCGATATTACCTCATAACTGGGGATTTTCTTTTAATGTGGTACTAACATTTATTGGCTGTAACACTCATCAGCTTATTACTAGGCTACTAACCATGGTATTTAAGATTAAGGTATTATTTAGTTGCTATGGCTGTAACCAATAAATCAATATACAGATTTGTCTTTTGACTTATCTTACACTAATGCAAAGGTTTAAAGGTTTAATCCCAGCCGATCTGGCTATTATACAAACCCACTTTTAGTGTAGCAATTAATTACGGTATTAACAGGTATTAGACAGCCATTCAGACTGTGAGATGCTTAGATTTTGGCTGTGAGTTTAATTGGCCTATACCATGACCATCCTTAGATCTTCTTTATTTATTGCGGTATTATAAGGTATTAACCCAATTACTATGGCTGGATTCCTTACTCATTTATAGTTCAATTATCAGGAATGGTAATTTAAGTATTATCCAGCCCATCTTTCCCACTATATTTTAATACCAGTGCTAGTCCTAGATATAAGCATTTGACTGTAGGTATCAGCTTAAATACTGTGGTCAGTTAATTCTCCTGCCTATGGCAGTTTCTATTATTAATTGCTATCGATACCTACATATATTTACACTCCTTTAAGATCTTACTCAGCCCTTATTCGTTGATACCTGTACCCCCTGCTCACATTTGTAGGCTCAGTCTATTCTATATAAGGTGGGCAGTTTAGTAGATTAAATAGAATTTCTATGCAAATTCAGAACAGCCTTCTTGGCTGAGCTCTCTAATTGTGTTCCTCCATAGATATCTATCTACATATCTCCATTCTTATATTAATAGTGATATGTTTTCTTCATTAATTCAAGTCGACCTAAGGACTTAATAGGAATTGGTGTGACACTCAGGGAGCAGTCATCCTTGTGTACTTGTTTTTAAGTGTGTGTGTTTTTTCACCCCCCCTTTTTAATAAAGTTATAACAGTAAAAGTTAAGTTTTAATTTATTTATCCGACTCTCCTTCTTTCTCCTATTACTCAGATTGGACGTTCTACCCACTTATAGTATTAGAGTGCCATTATAGTGTTTCTTTTTCTTTTGTTTTGCAATATAATTATATAGGCACTAGGCATTGCCCCTCTATACATATATATTATGATAGAGGGGATTTGGGTGTTCCCCACCATCCTCACCTCCCTGATTTAATTATCAGGGAAACCCCCCTTTTTTGACCCTTGTTTTAAAGCCCAGAAGTCCCTCTTTAAAGTAAAGTCCCTAAATAAGTTCTGATAGCCAGGTGATCAATGTGGGAATACTGATTACATGGCGTTAAGATATCTGCATTTGTTTGAGAAGAGGCTCATATGAGTCGATATGTGCACATTAAACTTATATAACTATAACCCAAAGGTGATCATTTATATGAGGATAACCCCTTCTTTCTTGACTATAAAGTTTAGAAAAAATACACACACACATTGGCCCAGATTACGAGTGGAGCACAACCTTTTGCATCTGAACGATAAGGGGTATATCGCGAGGGTTTGTGCTCATTGGGCTTATCGCTTGTAATATGAGTTGAAAGTAAACACGATTGTGTGATGGTAATCGTGATTTACGCTAGAATGATTACTGCGACTTCAGCGCTCTGATTAACTGTTTTGCAAAACTAAAAAGTTGCACAAATACATTACAAAGTATAGTTACACTCATAATAACACTATTTAATAAACTCTATTTAGGCAAACTGAAAAACATATACATTTTTCATGTAAATTAATAGAAATGCACTAGAACCAAATATATGTTTATGTGCCCCCTCAACCACTGTTCAAGCATTAAATGGACATAAAATCCAAAAAATTGTCTTTCATGGTTCAGATAGAGCATACAATTTTAAAGAACGCTCCTAGTAATGAATTGCTGCTCCTTCAATAAAGGATAAGCAGAGAATTAAGCAAAAATGATAATAGAAGTAAATTGGAATGTTGCTTCAAATAGTATGCTCTGTCTGAATCATAAAAGAAAAATGTGGGGTTTCCTGTCCCTTTAAAGGGAAAGAAGACCTTTAGATGTGGTACATGATCAGTGGTTTGGTAATATTAACTATCAACAACAAGTCCTCTGTACTCACTGGTCGTGAGCTTTTAGGAATATTGGTCCCCCCCCTCAATATCTGCAAGCATTACTGGGATCTGTTATATGTGCAGGAAAATTTGTATTTTTTTAATTAATAAAAGGATAGAAAATCACTTTAACCCTTTGAGTGCTAATGACGGCTCTGACCCGTCACAGAGTTTCCCACTCTGGTGCTAATGATGGCTCAGAGCCGTCACTAGCACTTTCCCACCTTGAGGGATATCTGGGGGTGACAGGCATCGCCGGGGCTTCCCGTTTTGCGTGGTGACGTCACGCGCAATAACGTGATGACGTCACTGCGCAACTTTATTTATACTTAACAATGTTAAGTATAGGAGCAGGGGGCATGCTGCTTAGAAGCCTGTATCTCAGACATCTAAGCAGCTACAGACCTTTCCAACAGTGTAAGTCTTGGGGGTCTTAAAAAAATCAAAAAAAGTAAAAAAAAAATTGTTCATAAAATTTAAAAAATGAAAAAAAAAATTAAAAAAATCTTAGCACTCAGGTGGGAAAGTGCTTAGCACTCAAAGGGTTAAAGTGATATTAAATAGTACTTTAGTAAACACAAATATGTTAACTCAAAGTAAACATAAAAAAGATTGTGCAAAAAAAAAAATGGAAAGGGCTATATTGTATTTATATAGAATTGTGAGGAGTGACCGGCCGGTTATCCTATCGTGCTCTGCAGTTTCGCTGTCATAGCCTTAGATTCCTGTGCAGTCCACCATTGCTTTTTTTCACACATACAAGTATTTTCACTACTGTGTTTTATTTTGTATTGTTGTGAATATATGATGTACATACAAAAAAATATGGTTTAATTGTAACTTTTTTGGTTAAAATGCAATTGATTGATATTTTGTTGCAGATTGCATTTTAATTAGCTCTGTCTTATCTTTTACTTTAAAGGAATTAAGTTTACTATATTGTTTACATTTTACTCCCAGCAGTGTTCGAGAGCGAGCAATTTTTTTTATTTAGTGCGCCATAATACACCTGCTTCCTCTCAGCTCCTATAAGTGTAATAGTAAGTTATGGAGATCGCAGACATAACAACTATATAGGCAGACCGTGTGACTTACATGGGCGTTTCATGGGAGTAACTTGTATTTTAATGGGGAAACATAGCGGAGAGTTTCTAATATTCCTCCATCTTGGATGCTCCTTTTCAATTATATAAGTCTAACCAGCTATTCAGTGGTGAGAATTTCTATTGTGAGAAATCAAGTGAATAAACAGCGAAACTTAATTTACATTAGAATTGTTTTAACTGTAACTACGCATAAATAGTTTTTTGTTTTAGCGAACGCACAGTCTATGGGTTCGTATCCATTGAGACGTTTAAAATGGAGCTTTAAGCTAAAAGTTTACGGCTCAATTTTAGGATCAGGTTTCCATTTAAATATTTTACGCAATGCGTGCTTTCGCTCTTTTCATGTAAGTGTAAGTTAAAGGGACACTGTAACCACAATTTTTCTTTCGTGATTCAGATAGAGCATGAAATTTTAAGCAACTTTCTAATTTATTCCTATTATAAAATTTTCTTCATTCTCTTGGAATCTTTATTTGAAATGCAAGAATGTAAGTTTAGATGCCGGCCCATTTTTGGTGAACAACCTGAGTTGTCCTTGCTGATTGGTGGATAAATTCATCCACCAATAAAAAAAGTGCTGTCCAGAGTACTGAACCAAAAAAAGCTTAGATGCCTTCTTTTTCAAATAAAGATAGCAAGAGAACGAAGAAAAATTGATCATAGGAGTAAATTAGAAAGTTGCTTAAAATTGCATGCTCTTTCTGAATTACAAAAGAAAAATTTTGGGTACAGTGTCCCTTTAAAGTTGTGTTGAAGCTTCCATCTGATGTCGGATTTCTTCAAAATTAGTTTCTATAGTAACCCGACCTTACACTATAAAATGGACGTTTAACGTCTGCACTCCTTACCTGTGATCAGCTCTAAAGAGAAACAAAAATAAAGATACACTTATTTATTATATATATTTTTAAACTATAAGCAAATACTATATTTTATTATAATTATATTTTCTACTTGATTAATACAGGCGTACTTCAGAGATATTGCGGGTTTGGCTCGATACCACCGCAATAAAGAGAATATAGCAATAAAGTGAATCGCACTAATTGTTTTGTTTCCCAGTGCATATAAAAGTTATTTTTACATTATATTGGAGTCTATTAAGTGTGCAATAGTATTGTCAAAAAAAACCCAATGTAAATACCTTAATTAAAAAATATTTTATTGCTAAAAAATGCTAACCATGATCTGAGCCTTCAGCGAGTCTTAGAGGCCTATTTATCATAGGTCTTGCGGACTTGATCCGACACTGCGGATCAGGTCCGCAAGACCTCGCTGAATGCGGAGAGCAATACGCTCTCCGTATTCAACATTGCACCAGCAGCTCACAAGAGCTGCTGGTGCAACGTCGCCCCCTGCAGACTCGCGGCCAATTGACCGCCAACAGGGGAGGTGTCAATCAACCCGATCGTACTTGATCGGGTTGAATTACGGTGATTCCTGTCCGCCTCATCAGAGCAGGCGGACAGGTTATGGAGCAGCTGTCTTTAGACCGCTGCTTCATAACTGCTGTTTCTGGCGAGTCTGAAGACTCGCCAGAAACACGGCCCTTCAAGCTCCATTTGGAGCTTGATAAATGGGCCTCATAATCTTTTTGCTCTTGGTGTGTACTTTATATATGTGTATTCATGTGAAATGTATGTGTTTATATGTGTATACATGTTAAAAAATGGAGCTCATAGACTTGCTTGACACAGGGTTGCCACAAACCTTCAATTTGTAAATAGAGCAATATCTGCAAAGCAAAATAAAATGAGGTATGCCTGTATATGTAATATGCATTGCTGTCCTAGGCATAGGTCTAGTTTGAATTTTGCATATATTTTTTATATAAGAACATAAGTGCAACTATTTCTATACATGCAACAACAATAAATATTACATTGAAACACTTGTATTATTTGCAAGTTTTAAAATTCCAATGGGAAATAGGGCTCAAAAAGCAAATGTTTCCTCTTTTACACCTAGTTGAGCTGGGTGTTATTTTTTTCAATGTATCAACAGCTTCTGACAGTGCATTAATGGCTTATGCTTTCATTGAAAACCTGTTATAGGTTATCGCTTAACGGCTTCAAATAGTTCCTACGGGACGAGAAAATATTTTTAGCAGCCAAACTCCGGCTGCCAATATAGAGGTATAATGCGACATCGGAAGCATTCAATAAAGGAAATTGCTTCCAACAGCATATTTATCGGTTTGCAACCTTGCTCAAACCTAATTACAGCTCAATGGAAAACAATCCCTATGTTGTATAAATATCCTTTAAATACAGCCACCCCCGCTATGCAGAGATTGCAGAAAAGTAGATATGTTATCTGACTTTTGCTGAAACTGCAATCCCTAATATATCCTATGCGGGACACAACGCCACTTGTCAGAACAGAGAGGGTCAGCCCACTTTCTTTGAATATATGCCGGATCAATGAATTGTGAGACTGGCAAGGCCAAAACGGAAATTTCTTGTGGTTCTTATGATGTTTTGAGCATCAGGGCCTAAGAGTTTTGAATGATTTTTGTGTTTTCCTACTCTGCTGGGATTTGAGAGCTAACACTGTTTTTTAAAAAAAAACAAAAAACAAAAAAAAAAAAAAACTTTATTTAACAGAATTAGTGGAATAAATGAAGCAGCAGACAGCCTAAACATCTGATCTTAACAAAAATGCTAAACCACCTGAAGAGAGAAACCTCTGGATGTTATCAAATCTTCAATTTATTATCCATTTGGGAAATAAAAAAAAAGATTGGTCAGTTATGCACTTTTTTTTGTAAATTTAAAAGCATGACACTTTGTGTTCATCTGCTTAGTATTTATATTAGACACTTTCCAGAAAAACAGCAATGCAATTACTATTAGGATTAGGAGTAGTAATACATATAACCATTTTCTCAGTATCTTTGTTGAATTCACTGACTTTCCATTAGAGACAAAGGGCTAGATTACAAGTGGAGCTCTAATTTATTGCGCTCCCGTAAACAGGCAAATTCACTTTTGTACGGGCGCGCGATAAACAACTAGCCATTATAGAAAGAAAATTAACCAGAGATCAGATCTCGAGTTAATTTTCTAAATGTCCTCCAATTGTCCCCAAAATAAAGTGAGCAGTGCCTTTTGTAAAATAAAAAATACTATCATGTTTATTTTTATTTTTTTAAACTGCATGAAGCAGTTTTTAGGGGTTACATTTGAAGGCTGTGGGGTGTTAGAAAGAAAATGGCACCAAAAAGTTACTTTACATTGCGCTCTATGGGGAACTGTGTGTTCTCTGTAAATATATATATGCTTATATACATATACATTTATTATTATAATTTCATTATTATCATTTATTTGTATAGTGCCGCCAAATTCTGTGGCGCTGGGTACAATGATAGGGGTATACAATGACAAAGATTTTTGATAAAATACAAAACATAACAAAACTAAACAAATCTAATACAGGAGGAAGAGGGCCCTAGTTCAGAGAGCTAACAGTCTACAGGTTTAGGGTGCAGAGACATAAGGTTGGGGGTAGCTTGTTACATCGGTTGTAGTTGCAGCAGTGAGTCAGGCAGTTCATGTATTAGTTTGGTTAGGATGAAAGATGGGGGAGAGATGGTAAGCCTCTCTGAATAGGTGGGTTTTCAAGGAGCGTATGAAGCTATACAAGGTTGGAGACAGTCTTATGACGCGGGGTAGAGAGTTCCAGAGGACAGGAGCAGCACGTGCGAAGTCCTGGATGCAGGAGTGGGACGTAGAGATAACATGAGTAGAGAGACGTAGGTCAGAGGTTGATCGAAGAGGACGGGATGGGGAGTATTTCACAATGAGAGAGGAAATATGGTTGGGGTGCTAGACTGTTTAGTGTTTTGTAAGTTAGGGTTAATACTTTAAATTGTATTCTGGAGTGTATGGGGAGCCAGTGTAGAGACTGGCAGAGCGGAGCAGCTGATGTAGATAGGCGATTAAGGTGGAGGAGTCTAGCAGAAGCATTCATAATAGATTGGAGGTAGGAGAGGCGGTGTTTTGGAAGGCCATTTAGGAGTAGATTGCAATAATTAATGCGTGACAAAATGAGGGAATGAGTAAGTATTTTTGTAGTTTTTTTGAGTAAGGAAGGGATGAATTCTGGAAATGTTGCGTAGGTGTGAATGGCAGGATTTGGCAAGTGCTTGTATATGTGGGTTGAATGTGAGCTCTGAGTCCAGTGTAACCCCATGACAGCGGACCTGGGGTGAGATGTTGAGAATAGAGTCTCCAACCGTCAGAGAAATGCCAGGTGTTGGATGTCTCGAAGAGGGGGGAATAAGAAGCAGTTCAGTTTTGGACAGATTGAGTTGGAGGTAGTGTGAAGACATCCAAGAGTAAAGAGGGAGAGATATCAGGAGAGGAAAGATAGATTTGGGTATCATCAGCATATAAGTGGTTCTGGAATCCAAAGGAGGCTATAAGTTTTCCAAGGGAGGATGTATAGAGAGAGAAAAGCAAGGGGCCCAATACAGAGCCTTGCAGTACTCCAACTGAGAGAGGCATAGGATCGAAAGATATGTTGTTAAAGGAAACTGAAAAAGAGCGGGTTGAGATATGAGGCAAACCAGGAGAGGGCTGTGTCTTGGATGCCAAATGAATGTAGTATTTTTTAGGAGGAGAGGATGGTTGACTGTCAAAGCAGCAGAAAGGTCAAGAAGAATTAGTAAGGAGTAGTGGCCTTTTGCTTTAGCTGATAACAGGTCATTTGTTACTTTAGCAAGAGCAGTTTCTTTTTAGTGTTTATGACGGAAGCCAGATTGTATTGGATCAAGTAAGGAGTTAGTTGTGAGAAATTGAGTTAGCCGATTATAGACCAGTCAATCCAATAATTTTGAAGCAAAGTGAAGTAAGGAGACCGGTTGATAGTTAGAAGGCATGGAGGGGTCAAGCGAGGGCTTTTTTAGGATTGGTATGATTGACCCATGCTTGAATATATCCGAAAATGTGCCAGCGGTGAGAGATTGGTTAAAGAGATGAGATAGGGTAGGGGTTAGTTTAGCGGAGAGAGAGGGGGAAGAAGTCATGAAGGAATAGGTTCAAGTGGGCAGGTTGTGAGATGAGTCAAAGATAGGAGTACAGAGACTTCTCCCTCTGTTACAGGAAGGAAGTAGCATATATATGTATGCTAATATATGTGTATATAAGCATATATGTATATTTAAATCTGCTGCCCATCTCTGCGTGACTTATCCCCTTCGCTGCGCTAGTTCTCATGCCATGTCTCATGTCATGAGAACGAGGCTCCCATTGGAGCCTATGGAAGCGCCCTGGTATTATTAATTTAGCGCAAATATCAATTTCACAAAAGCAATATTTTACGGTCAACTTTTAATCTAGCCAACAATTATTCGTTTTTAAGATGTGTCTTCAAAGCAATGGGCATTGTATAGAGATGTGTTATGTTGCCACCAGTTCACACAGTCTACATCAGCAATGGAAATTTGGCCAATGTTGCTTGTCATTATACTAGGCAATAAGCCTGCCAGAGGGCATTCTATTGAAAATTACTGAAAATAATAATAAAAAAATAAATAAATAAAAATTAAATCTAATACCCCTATAAAAATAACCCCCCAAAATAAAAACACCCCCTTAGGGCATTGCCCTAAGTTAAACAGCTCTTTTACCTTTAAAAAATCAATTACCCCCTAACAGAAACCCCCCCACCCAACTAACCCCACAAAATAAAAATAAAAACTAAGTTAAAAAAAACCTAAGCTACCCATTTGTATGGGCATTGCTTTTAAATGGGCAATCAGCTCTTTTATTGCCATAAAAAAACAAAACACCCTAATCTAAAAAAAAACACCTCACCAAAAAAACAAAAAAACTAAGTCTAACCCCGAAATAGGTACTCACAGTTCCTGAAGTCCGACGGCGAAGGTCTTCTTCCAGGCGGAGAAGATCTTAATCCAGCACAGGGACATCTTCTATCTTCAGCCAGAGCGAAGGCGGCACGGAGCAGAGGTGATCACGGAGCGGAGATGACCGTGGAGCAGAACCCGCGATCACCAAGCAGGACCGGCTGTCAATGAGCAGGACCAGCGTGGAGGATCCTTTTTATGCAGTTGTCGCCTCCTGCTGAATATTGAATGCAAGGTAGCTTGCATTCCTATTGGCTGAAATTTTTAAATCAGCCAATAGGATGAGAGCTACTGAAATCCTATTGGTTGTTCAAATCAGCCAATAGGATTTCAGTAGCTCTCATCCTATTGGCTGATTTCAAAATTTCAGCCAACAGGAATGCAAGGTACCTCAATATAAATGGGATACCTTGCATTCAATCTTCACTGTGCAACGGCGACTACATGAAGAGGAACCTCCACGCCAGTCCTGCTCTGTGACAGCCGGTCCTGCTCCACGGTCATTTCCGCTCTACGATCACCTCTGTACCACGCCACCTTCACTCTGGATGAAGATAGAATATGTCCACGCACTGGATGAAGACCTTCACCGCCTGGAAGAAGACTTTCACCACTGGACTTCAGGAACTGTGAGTACCTATTTCGGGGTTAGAATTAGGTGTTTTTTTTTAGATTAGGGATTTTTTTTATGGGCTCAAAAGAGCTGTTTTTAAAAGAGCTGATTACCCTTTTAAGGGCAATGCCCATACAAATTCCCCTTTAGGGGCAATGGATAGCTTAGGTTTTTTTAGACTTAGATTTTTTATTTTGGGGAGTTGGTTGGGTGGTGGGGTTTTACTATTAGGGGGTAATTGGTAATTCTTTTAGGTAAAAGAGCTGTTTAACTTAGGGCAATGTCCTACAAAAGACCCTTTTAATGGCTATTGGTAGTTAAGTTTAGATTAGGGGTTGTTTTTATTTTTCCATAGGGTTATTAGATTAGGATTAATTTTTTATTTTTGATCATTTATCTTATTTTTTTCTGTAATTTTAGACTTATTTTTTGTAATTTTAGATTTATTTAATTTCATCTTAGTTTTTTTTTATTGTAACTTAGTATTTTTTATTTTATGTAAATGGGGTTAATTTAGGGAGTGTTAGGTTAGTGGGCTTAGTAATTAAATTACACCTAGATTACGAGTTTTGCGTTCTGGTTTTAACGCTAAAAAAATGGCCATTTCAGTGTAAAAACAGGAACACAGCAATTATGAGTCTTGTCGGTATAGCTTTACTGCAAGCATTTTAGCCTTTAACGTCCCGTACAAAAAAAATAATAAAATAACGTTTTTGCGTGGGATTTCCATAGCGCAGGTATTACAGGTTGTGCGGTGAGGCTAAAAAGCTTGCGTTACAGTATATACTGACACGATCCATTCTGCAATCTGAGAGCAGAAGTTATGAGTTTTGCGCAACAAAACTGTTACACAAAACTCACAACTAAAATTTTACAAAGTACACTAACACCCATAAACTACCTATTAACCCCTATTCCGCCGCTCCCCGACATCGCCGCCACTATAATAAAGTTATTAATCCCTATTCCAAAGAAATAAACAAAAATGTTCAGAGTGCCTAACAAGGGAAGGCTAAGGTACTGCTACTGAAGGGCTTCAGGGAGTTACTGCAAATATCTTATGGATATAAGTAAAAACAGTGTTTATTACAACAATAAAATATAAATGGCATACAATATAACAAAGTAAAAACATAGATCCATGCACATAAAAAGTATGAAGTATCAAATGTAAAGCATAAAATCACATCTAGAATAACTGTCTGAGGGGCAATTCTAATATCAAAGCGAATAACTCCTAAATTACATCGTCAAATTCATGTGGCCTTTATAAACTGCTCATAGGAATTGGTGTGGTGTCCAAAGTATATACAAACAATATAAAAAAATATATAAAAAGTGCCCAAAATAAGAGTGTTCAAAGTCTAGTGGAGTACTTTAAAAGTCCTGGAAAAATGTCTTAGAGATATTGTGACATCAGTGTTGCAAAACAAATGTCAATGGTACACAGAGAAAATGTAAAAAGTGAAAAGTGACAATCCAAAAAATAAAAACAAAACAAAAATAATAATAAAAATAAAAATGTTAAAATATGTTTAAAAATTTTTGAAAAAATGCTCAAACTTGTAATCCTGGTGATGTGAATCCGTGTGATGTCTTCAGTGTCTCAGAAGTCTGTGAAAATCCTATTTGTGTTCTCCTGTGTGAAATAAAGTACAATAGTGCAAATTGCTTCTAAAAATCTAAAGATGTAGAAAATAGGCTTACCAGTTCAAAGTTAAAGCGTTTCGGACTCTTTATACAGGCCTTTCTCAAGACTGAGAAAGGCCTGTATAAAGAGGCCAAAACGCGTTGGCTGATTTGAATAGCCAATAGAATTTCAGTAGCTCTCATCCTATTGGCTGATTTTAATTTCCAAAATCAAATCAACCAATAGGAATGCAAGGGACGCCATTTTGAAAAGGCTCCCTTGCATTGAAGATTCAGTGTACGGCGGTGACCGTATAAAGAGGATGCTCCTCGCCGGATGTCTTGAAGGATGGACCCTCTCCGCCAGGATAAAGATAGAAGACGCCACCTGGATGGATGAAGACCTTGCCGCATGGATGAAGACCTCGCCGCATGGATGAAGACTTCTCCCCGCATGGATGTCCGGACTTCAAAAACTAAGTGGATCGTCGGGGGTTAGTGTTTTTTAAAACTTTTTTGGGGTGTTTTTTTTTTTTATTAGGGTTTGGGCTTTCTTACAAGAGCTAAATGCCCTTTTCAGGGCAATGAAAATGAGCTGAATGCCCTTTTAAGGGCAATGCCCATACAAATGCCCTTTTCAGGGCAATGAGTAGCTTAGGTTTTTGTTAGAGATAGGTTTTTTATTTTAGGGAGTTGGTTGGGTGGTGGGTTTTACTGTTGGGGGGTCTTTGTATTTTTTTTACGGGGAAAAGAGCTTATTTCTTTAGGGCAATGCCCTACAAAAGGCACTTTTAAAGGGCTATTGGTAGCTTATTGTAGGCTAGGGTTTTTTTTTATTTTGGGGGGGCTTTTTTTTTATAGGGCTATTAGATTAGGTGTAATTGTTTTTATTTTAAATAATTTTGTTTGTTATTTTTCGTAATTTAGTGTTTGTTATTTTTTGTAATTTAGTATTTTTTATTTTTTGTAATTTTAGATTTAAATTTTTTTAGTAGTTTTTTTTAATGTGTAATTTAGTTTATTTAAGTTGTAGTTATTTTAATTTTAGTACAATAGTAATGTTAGTTTAATATATAGTTTAAACTTAGTTTTTTTTATTTTACAGGTAAGTTTTTATTTATTTTAAGATAGGGATAGTGAAATTTTAATTTAAAGTTAGGGGGTTGTTAGGTTTAGGGGTTAAAAGTTTAATTTAGTTTTTTGCGATGTGGGGGGCTGGCGGTTTAGGGGTTAATAGGTTTATTTAGTGGCGGTGATGTGGGAGGCCAGAGGTTTAGGGGTTAATAACTTTATTTAGTGGCTGCGATGTCGGGGAGCAGCGGAATAGTGATTAATAACGTTATTTAGGTGGTGGTGATGTCGGAAAGTGGTGGAATAGGGGTTAATAACTCTATTATAGTGGCGGCGATATCGGGAGCGGCAGATTAGGGGTTAATAATTTTATTTAGGTGTCAGCAATGTCGGAGGCGGTAGATTAGGGGTGTTTAGACTTGGGGTTTATGTTAGGGTGTTTTTCCCCATAGACATCAATGGGGTTGCATTACGGCGATCGCCATTCCGCGCTTCAGGTGTTATATTTTTCCCCCAACATGCTCTCCCTATTGATATCTATGGGGAAAGCATGCACAAGCACGTCAAAGCAGCCCTTGGATTTTTGTGCGGTATGGAGCTCATCACCACAATATTACACGCCTAAGGCGGCTTTTCAAAAACTTGTAATGACAGCGCTATGGAGGGTGAAATAACGCAACTTTTGTTGCGTTCGTTTCGCACCGTCTATAGCGCAAAACTTTTAATCTAGGTGTTGGTTGCGTTGAGCGGGGTTGGCCGGTTTAGGAGTTAATAGGTTAATTAGGTTTATTGCGATGTGGGGGGGTTGGCGGTTTAAGGGTTATTAGGTTTATTGTGATGTGGGGGGTTGGTAGTTTTTGGGTTAATAGGTTAATTATGTTTATTGCGATGTGGGGGGTTGGCGGTTTAGGGGTTAATATTATAATTATCTTATTTGCATTGTTTAGTTTGCCAATTAGGGGTTAATTACTTTATTATTGTGCGATGTGGGGGTTGGTAGTTTAGATGTTTGTTAATATTTCTTGCGGGCGCTTAGATGTTTTTTGTTAATACTTTGTGCGGGCGGTTAGGTTTTTTTGTTATACTTCGTGCGGGCGTTTAGGTTTTTTTATTTTGTGCGGGCAGTTACGTGTTTTTTGTTATTTCGTGCGAGCAGTTACAAGTTTTTTTTGTTATTTTGTGCGCGCTGTTACGTGTTTTTTTCTTAATGCTTCGTTCTGGCTCCGCTGCATCCAGGTGGCTTACTTTGGCTACGTGCACAGCCAACATTCCTTTTTGGATGCATGCGCAACTGCTGACGGACACGTTACAAACACAATTATAGTATAGATGAAATATTGTTAACATGTTTATTAGGAATGGCAATGTGTAATATCATTAGTGAACAGCAGATGTCACACTTGTTTAAAAAGTAAACATAACTTTCTTAATGCATTATAAGGATGAAAAGGAAAATATCTTGCTAGTAAATTACAGCATAATTCCTGTAAATGTCATCATACAAAAACATATTAAGGAAATTAAAATAATCAAATGTCTTCCTTATAAGCTGAATTTCATCACAAATGGGCATCCCTCAGGAGCAGAGGCACACATTACCTCAGATTTGTCAATAACATGGCCGGAGGGCATTTTGACATTTAGAAAGCAAAACAGGTGAATAAAATCTTTCACTATAACCAACTTTTAGCATTCTCAACAAGTTGCAGGCAGACAAACAAACTTTTAAGTTTAACAGGTCTAAAGACATTTGATTCATTAAGGGGGATAAACTTGAAACTGAGTATTAACTTCTTTTTTTTTTTTTTTTACCTTTATGACACTCACTGCATCTTTTTTAATTATATGTTTATGAAATAAAATACATTTTATTGCTTACTTTGCACAATGTGTATACCCAATATCATGTTGTGATCACAGTTTTGCCTGTTTCATTTGTATTATACAAAAACAACTTTGTTTTACAAATCTCAACTCTGGTCTAAAATATTTTTTTGAAACACTAACACACTGGCTTACAGTTACTGTGCTAACATATGAGAAAGCTAATTATAATGCAAATATTCTCAAAAAATATGAAGTTTAATAAAAAAAAAAAAGTTTTAAGTTTGTAGTCAAACTAACAGACAATGGGGAATGTATATATTTATTCTGTCACCTAAAAGTAAAAAATCCAGGAATTGAGAAAGTTTATGTTCCCCAGATCAGTATATATCTGGTAGAGAATTCTTAAAATATGAAATCATTATCAAAATGAATATATAGGTTCATTCATATTAGCAAATCTACAGTATTTCATTATTATATTACTTTATTTGTCTTATTTTATTACCTCACTCCGGCCTCCTCTGTTAAAAGGACATTTTTTCTTTCTGTGATGTTGGCCAATAATTTTCTTTGGCATACGGCACTTTGCAAAAAAAATAACTAAAAAAAATTGCCGCTATACGCATAGCTTCAGAGGTAGAGAGCGAGTGGGACCACTCTCTATGTAACAAAAAAACAAGCCAGGAAGAAATATGGGAGTGGAGGATCCAAAGAAAAGTGCAAAAAATAAAGTAAAGTATATACTTTAAAGTGTTAGCATAGTAATAAAAAAAAAATTTAATTTTTTTTAGCGGTTTGCCTTACAGTAACCTATATTTCCTACTGAGATGTTGCAATACTGTTTAATTTACCATAATTTGAATCCCTTAACTGTGTATGTGTAATGCTCGTGGGACATTCCACTATCAGAACAAACTTGGCCAGTAGTCTCTGGCGTCAAGTGGAATGATAGGAAATATCCCAGAGCAGAAAGAAAGTTTGTAAAACGAGGTAAGCAGTACTCACAGCAGGCAGGGCAGTACTCAGCAGCAACAGGAAAATAATCCAGTAGTATAGCAGTTCAGGGGTAAACCAGTAGAAGGTCTGGGATCAGGCAGGAGTCAGCAAGAAAAGGATATCCAGCAGTATAACAGTTCAGGGGTAAACCAATAGAATGGTCAGACATGCAGAGTTCATCAACAGTAAAGCAGTCCAGCAATTCAGAGGTTAAGGCAAGCAGAGTAGTCAAAACAGAGTTAATCAACGGTAAAGCAATCCAGCAATTCGGGGGTTAAGGCAAGCAGAGTAGTCAAAGAGGCAGAGTTCATCAACAGTTAAGCAGTCCAGCAATTCAGGGGTTGAGGCAAGCAGAGTAGTCAAAACAGGCAGAGTTCAGCAACAGTGAATCAATACAGCAATTCAGCATACAGATATACAGCACCCAGGAGCACAAGAAGTAACACCTATACTCGGGCACAGGTGAGAGAGACTGAGGTCTTTACATAGGGAAGACAGGGCGGGCGGTGATGATGTAATCACTGTGCTGCAGTTACATTGCCGTATCCCTAGCAACAGGAGGAGTGCCTGTGTCAATGGCGATGGCCACAGCACAGCAGAGGAGCAGCGTGACAGTATGATGACACGTGGTTGTCATCCACACAATGAGTTAAGTCCGGATGACCACCATGTGTCATTATCTTGGGTGGGGACACTTTCAGAGCTCATCGGGCCCCCCCTGCTGCTACCCTCAAAAGCATGGTGATCCAGTGGACTGGCAAGACCATGGACATCAGTCTGGTGACATCACCAGGCTCAAGGAACCAGGAGGTAAAAAACAGCTCCACAAGACTTAAGGGAGATAGATGAGGGAGTAACTATTTAAAGCCCTCAATCTCAGCTCCCTTAAGTCCTAGAAACCTAAAAAGATCCCCACACTTCTCCACACTGTTTGTAGGCCATGGCACTTATAAACAGGTCATCGAAAAGGCCTAGAGACCCCCATGACCACTTATTTTAACAACCTCTTTAACATAAAGCCCCTATTCAGATTTTCATAGCCAAGTGAACATTGTGGTAATAGTGATCACCTGGCATGTATAAATGTAAATTTATATGAGTAGAGTTTCATAGGAGCCCCCTGTGTGCACAACAAAGTTATATACATATACCTAAAGGGCTTTTTATTAACACACACATATATATATATATATATATATATATATATATATATATATACATACCCACACACACACACACACATATACTGTAAATATATATATATATATATATATATATATACACACACACATATATATATATACCGGTATGTTGAACAGGACTCGTCAAAAATCCCAACTGCCCAACACGTAAGCAGGCACCACAGATTGTTCCAAACACCTTTATTGTGTCAAACACATAACGTTTCGGCCCCCCACAGAGGCCTTGGTCACATGAATAGTAATACACACACAACGTATAACAACACACCCCTACAAAAGTGCCTAATATACCCACAGGGGATAATCTGATACACCGCCAACACGACCGCGTGACTCATCGCATCAATCCAAACTGGAAACACATGCATTGTGGACGTCATCAGAGCAGGTCCAAACAACTAGAGACCATTTCCAAACGTTTCCTGAACAGGGGATACCCTGAGACCATCATTAAGGCACAATGTGAGACAGCAGGTCTCCTCACCCAACAATCTATCACCTCCAAACCACCTAAACCACCTGATAAACATCTAAACTTTATCACAACTTTTCCACCAGCTTCAAAAGCAGTGCAGAGGATCGTACAGCAGCACTGGCCTATACTTTCTACGGATACCTACCATTCAATGATATTCCTCCACCACGATTAGTTTACAAAAGATTGCAGAACTTGAGGGATCTGTTAGTGAAGACGGACCCCGTCAACAGCTATCAGAAGGATACATGGCTACTAGTGGGAAAGAAGGGATGTTTTCGGTGTGGCAATTGCTCTACCTGTAATGGAATGCTCACAGGAAATCAGTTTTATCATCCACACACGAATCAGATGTTTCAGATACGATATAGGCTGCCATGTCGTTTATATTATTATTTGCCCATTCTCCATGTATTATATTGGTAAAACCATCACTACTTTCAGGGAGCACCTGGCAAACCACAAGTCTGCAATTAGACTAGCCATTAAATAAGGCAGATCAGGAGAGATATGAGGATCCTATGGCTCTTGGCCCAAGTACAATCTATGCTTTCAGTAGAAACTATCGCAACGGAACGATTTGGATAAGTGTGGTGTGGGTTAGTGGGAGCTCTTTCTCACTATATTGCGGAGGTCAGCTAAATCCTTGCCGGGACTGTTGTCTCCCTGCTATTTGGTGTTGCATACATACTTATACGTGGCCACATCTCTCTGACTTATAAAATACACCGATTATATTGTGTTTGGTGTTTCATAAGCTAACTAAGGACTGAAAAAGTTACCAAGCTGTGCTTTCATATTCTTATATCACCCATAAGACTAATTTTCATTGGCACCTTCTATGCACACTTACACAGAGACTGCCCTTTCTGGAGGGATTCAGTGCTCCGACTACAGGACTTTTTACAAAGTTTATTTAAGTTTGCCTATATTAACACGTTATGTGGCAATGTATAACTATCTGTTTACTTGTATGGATGCGTGTTCTGTGGAATGGCTGACTAGATATCCTATATAATAAATGGCCAAGTATGTTTGTCAGATGCAGTCATGCGCAGTAGAGACTGCACGTGACAAACATACCTGGCCGTTTGGATCCTGACACTCAGCACTCAGCACAGAGCAAGGCTGAAGCAGAGTGTCAGGGAGTGTCAGGGAGTGTGGCCGACGAGAGCGTCGAGATGGGGGCGTGGCCGGGCATCGCGAGGGGCGTGGCCGGGCACGGCGAGGGGCGTGGCCGGGCGTCACGAGGGGCGTGGCCGGGCGTCACGAGGGGCATGGCCGGGCGGATGCCGTGATGGGGGCTTGGCCAGAGAGGCAAGGCTTCCAATTAAGACAGAGCAGGAGAGGGGGGAGAGACCCAAAGAGGAGAGAGAGCCAAAGAGGAGAAAGAGCAAAAGAGGAGAGAGAGCCAAAGAGGGGGAGAGAGATCCAAAGGGGGGGGGGGGGAGAGAGAGAGCCAAAGAGGGGGGGGGAGAGAGAGAGCCAAAGAGGGGGGGGGGGGAGAGCCAAAGAGGGGGGAAGAGAGCCAAAGAGGGGGGGGGGGAGAGAGCCAAAGAGGGGGGGGGGGGAGAGCCAAAGAGGGGGGGGGGAGAGCCAAAGAGGGGGGAGAGAGAGCCAAAGAGGGGGGAGAGAGAGAGAGTCAAAGAGAGCCAAAGAGGAGAGAGAGAAAAAGAGGAGAGAGAGAAAAAGAGGAGAGAGAGCCAAATAGGGGGGAGAGAGAGCCAAAGAGCGGGGGAGAGAGAGCCAAAGAGTGGGGGGGGAGAGAGCCAAAGAGGGGGGGGGGGGGGAGAGAGCCAAAGGGGGGAGGGAGAGCCAAAGGGGGGAGGGAGAGCCAAAGAGGGGGGAGAGAGAGAGCCAAAGAGGAGAGAGAGCAAAAGAGGGGAGAGAGCAAAAGAGGGGGGAGAGAGAGCCAAAGAGGGGGGGGGGAGAGAGCCAAAGAGGGGGGGGGGGGAGAGAGCCAAAGAGGGGGGGGGGAGAGAGCCGGGGGGGGGGGGAGAGAGCCAAAGGGGGGGAGAGCCAAAGGGGGGGGAGCCAAAGGGGGGGGAGAGCCAAAGAGGGAGGAGAGAGAGAGCCAAAGAGGAAAGAGAGCCAAAGAGGAGAGAGTGCAAAAGAGGGGAGAGAGACAAATAGGGGGGAGAGAGAGCCAAAGAGGGGGGGGAGAGAGCCAAAGGGGGGGGGAGAGAGCCAAAGAGGGGGGAGAGAACAAAAGAGGGGGGAGAGAACAAAAGAGGGGGGGAGAGAGAACCAAAGAGGAAAGAGAGCCAAAGAGGAGAGAGAGCCAAAGAGGAGAGAGAACAAAATAGAGGAGGAGAGCCAAAGAGGGGGGAGAGAGAGCCAAAGAGGGTGGAGAGAGAGCCAAAGAGGGGGGGGGAGAGCCAAAGAGGGGGGGAGAGAGCCAAAGAGGGGGGAGAGAACAAAAGAGGGGGGGAGAGAACAAAAGAGGGGGGAGAGAACAAAAGAAAGGGGGGAGAGAGCCAAAGAGGGGAGAGAGAGAGCAAAAGAGGGGAGAGAGAGAGAGCAAAAGAGGGGAGAGAGAGAGCAAAGTGAGGAGAGAGAGTGCAAAGGAGTGGGGGGAGAGAAAGCAAAAGAGAGGGGGGAAGAGAGAGCAAAAGAGAGGGGGGAGAGAGGGGTGGGACCGCTGTACTGAAAAAAATGGCCCGTGTACACAGGCTTTAGTACTAGTATATCATAAGCCACTTACTTTATTAGAAGTCCCGTATCAGATTGCAGGCTAACAGCTTTGATATATATTTACATTGTCTGACAAGTAAATACTAACTCTGACCACTAGAGGGGAGTAGAGAATTGGATATGAGATGTGCGTGATCTGCTCTAGCTTTTACACTTACTAATTTGTTATTAGACATATCTCCTATATTTATGTAATTATTTTATGGGAACTCTGCCTGGTGTCTTATCTAGTTGGAAGGAAAAGTAACATATTACTGGTTTAGGCTCTGAAACATGACACCTACCATTTATCAACCACAGGTAAGAATTTTGTTTCCATTGTGGAGTATAGGGCCCATGCCCCTACAGGGAGTGCAGAATTATTATGCAAGTTGTATTTTTGAGGATTAATTTTTATTATTGAACAACAACCATGTTCTCAATGAACCCAAAAAACTCATTAATATCAAAGCTGAATAGTTTTGGAAGTAGTTTTTAGTTTGTTTTTAGTTATAGCTATTTTAGGGGGATATCTGTGTGTGCAGGTGACTATTACTGTGCATAATTATTAGGCAACTTAACAAAAAACAAATATATACCCATTTCAATTATTTATTTTTACCAGTGAAACCAATATAACATCTCAACATTCACAAATATACATTTCTGACATTCAAAAACAAAACAAATCAGTGACCAATATAGCCACCTTTCTTTGCAAGGACACTCAAAAGCCTGCCATCCATGGATTCTGTTAGTGTTTTGATCTGTTCACCATCAACATTGCGTGCAGCAGCAACCACAGCCTCCCAGACACTGTTCAGAGAGGTGTACTGTTTTCCCTCCTTGTAAATCTCACATTTGATGATGGACCACAGGTTCTCAATGGGGTTCAGATCAGGTGAACAAGGAGGCCATGTCATTAGATTTTCTTCTTTTATACCCTTTCTTGCCAGCCACGCTGTGGAGTACTTGGACGCGTGTGATGGAGCATTGACCTGCATGAAAATCATGTTTTTCTTGAAGGATGCAGACTTCTTCCTGTACAACTGCTTGAAGAAGGTGTCTTCCAGAAACTGGCAGTAGGACTGGGAGTTGAGCTTGACTCCATCCTCAACCCGAAAAGGCCCCACAAGCTCATCTTTGATGATACCAGCCCAAACCAATACTCCACCTCCACCTTGCTGGCGTCTGAGTCGGACTGGAGCTCTCTGCCCTTTACCAATCCAGCCACGGGCCCATCCATCTGGCCCATCAAGACTCACTCTCATTTCATCAGTCCATAAAACCTTAGAAAAATCAGTCTTGAGATATTTCTTGGCCCAGTCTTGACGTTTCAGCTTGTGTGTCTTGTTCAGTGGTGGTCGTCTTTCAGCCTTTCTTACCTTGGCCATGTCTCTGAGTATTGCACACCTTGTGCTTTTGGGCACTCCAGTGATGTTGCAGCTCTGAAATATGGCCAAACTGGTGGCAAGTGGCATCTTGGCAGCTGCACGCTTGACTTTTCTCAGTTCATGGGCAGATATTTTGCGCCTTGGTTTTTCCACACGCTTCTTGCGACCCTGTTGACTATTTTGAATGAAACGCTTGATTGTTCGATGATCATGCTTCAGAAGCTTTGCAATTTTAAGAGTGCTGCATCCCTCTGCAAGATATCTCACTATTTTTTACTTTTCTGAGCCTGTCAAGTCCTTCTTTTGACCCATTTTGCCAAAGGAAAGGAAGTTGCCTAATAATTATGCACACCTGATATAGGGTGTTGATGTCATTAGACCACACCCCTTCTCATTACAGAGATGCACATCACCTAATATGCTTAATTGGTAGTAGGCTTTCGAGCCTATACAGCTTGGAGTAAGACAACATGCATAAAGAGGATGATGTGGTCAAAATACTCATTTGCCTAATAATTCTGCACTCCCTGTATGATGGACTTCCAAATTTATGTAACATGCACAATTGGATCTACACTGTGGATATTAACTGTGTAGGATATGTACATTTTCTGCTAGCTAGGAGTGTGTTTAGTCCTTGCATATGTTTGTTTATTTCGACAGTCTTTTTGGATGCGCTCTCCCTCTCTCCTGTTTTAATTTATGGCATAACTCTAGGCTTTGCGCTGGAGCCCTGTGGTTTGCCTGTTGAGATCTTACCATCATGTCTTTGTGTGGTTGTATAGTTAGTGTGATTAAGGAAACTGTACACTTTACTTTCTCTACTTTATATATAATAAGGTATCTTGTTCTCTATAGATATGCTCAACACTTAGGTGAGATACTCATTACTTTCATATATTTATGTTACTGCTTTTTTCATGGTCAATGCGGGAGGATTGCCAGCGGCCGAGGCAATGCTCTGTGCTCTGTGTGTGTATGTTATAACAGTATGTTTATTCTATAGTAACATCAGCTATGCCTTCCACAGTAACCTATACTAGTAATCTGTTTAGAGTCTCAAGCTCCTTACTTATAGTACCACTTAAAACTACCCTCCCCACCCACCATTTGAATATGGTTAGCCACACTTTGCCCTAAATGAATATGTACTATTTAGAATTACATTACTGTAGCTTAGAGGAACTTTTACATTTTATTCACAGGTAATGTCTTGGTTTTTTCTCTTCATATGATTGGTATCCTACCCCCCGCATGTGTTATTCTTTGACACATGCGTGTATAATACACCTCCTATTTTTGAAGGGTTAAATGCACGGCTTATCTCTCCTATGCCGCACCCTAAATCCTGTGTACCTACACTCACGACAACCCCTATAACGTTTCTACACACCAGACCCGTGAGGGTCTTTCCATGTTTTATCTGGGGCAGAACACTTTTGTCTACTATATATTAGTTTCAGTAAATATCTTGTTAACTATAGTTTTACACAGGAAAAAAGAGGTTCTTCATTTGAAGCCCATGATTGGACCTGTCTATCCATTATTTACCTGCCTTACCTTACGTTTATTGCATCTCTGTGGTCCAAGAGTGGCCGCATAAATCTTATGGCAGGTGCAATGTTTGAATAACGTTTAATGCTTGTATTTAATGTGTGATTTACCATTTAATTGTATTGTTTACTTGGGCGATTTCACTGTAACAATCTATTTTCCTTTATAATATGTTTTGACAATTCCTAACTGTTTGTTTGAAAAAGAACCTCAATAAAAAAAAAAAAAGGCAGATCAGATCAACCAGTGCCACTTTCAGCAAGCTGGATATTCGATCTCTACTATGAGGACAATTCTGATTGACCACATACCAAAGTCAAGACATGGTGGTGATCGAGCCAAGGCATTAGTGAGGTTAGAATTCAGGTGGATATATAGGCTGGGAACTATTTCACCTAATGGTCTCAACACTATGATCGATTATAGCTGTTTCTACAAATAAGGACTGTTGGTCTCTTCTCCTCTTAGTTGTTTCTACCATACCCTTGGGGCACTTTGTGTTTAGCTCTTTTTTGTTTTTAAAGAATGAGGTTAGGTTTGTTAAGGTATCACAATAGGAGTAGAATCGTATATATAAGCCGATGGGATGAAATACAAATATAAATTTGTTGCTTTTTATCTTTAGATTTAAGATTTGTTTGCTATACTTACAACATTCTCCTGTCAGTGTGTGCCTTACTAGCATGCGGCTATGCTTTTTATGACAGGTGGATCCCTGATACTGCTGCGAGATTTGACTGATGTAGTGTCCATACGTTACCATGGTGATCTTACTAACACTCAGTATACCAGCTGAAGAAACGTCATATACGTCATATATATGCTGTATTGTGCACAGCTGCTGTCTCTGTGTTCGGCAATCACCATGACGACGGACCCGCTCTGATGACGTCCACAACATATGTGTTTCCAGTTTGAATTGATGCGATGGGTCACACGGTAGTGTTTGTGGCATATCAGGTTATCCCCTGTGGGTATATTAGGCACTATTGTAGGGGTGTGTTTTTATACGTTGTGTGTGTATTACTATTCATGTGACCAAGTCGTCTGTGGGGGGCTGAAACGTTATGTGTTTGACACAATAAAAAGGTGTTTGGAACAATCTGTGGTGCCTGCTTACGTGTTGGGCAATTGGGATCTTTGACGAGTCCTGTTCAACATACTGGTCTATTTTGTTCTTGGCAGAGCACACAGTGGTTGGAGGTGCTGTTGAGTGCTGATCTGCATATACACACACACACATATATATATATACATATATATATATATATATATATATATATATATATATACACACACACACACAGACACATATATATGTATATATACACACACACACACAGACACATATATATGTATATATACACACACACACACACAGAAAATGCAGGGGAAACGGCACACACCACCCAGTCAACACCCTGGTGCACTGCTAACATACATATACAAAGTCCTAAGGAACACCACACCTGGCTGGTGTGGGGTTCCTTAGGACTATATATATATATATAAATAAATATATAAATAAATAAATAAATATATATATATATATATATATATATATATATATATATATATATATATATATATATATATATATATATATAGTAAAAAGAGCAGGGTTGCACTCACTGGTCTTAAATAACTGGTGCCTTTAATGTTGATGTTCCCCGAAACGTCATATTGAAGGCACCAGTTATTTAAGACCAGTGAGTGCAAGCCTGCTCTTTTTACTGTGAATTTATTGCAGGCACCCTGGCAGCTGAAATTTGAAGTGAGAGTGGACTCCTGCAGTTTGTTGATTGTATATATATATATATATATATATATATATACACAGACACACACACAAATTAAGCCTACGTTATAGTAAATGTAAATTTTGATGCTAAAGTGCCCGTTTTTTAAAAATTCGATTAAGTACAGGGGCACTTTATTTTATCAAAATTTATATTTCACTCGTGTTGTGAAAAAATACCTTTTAATCTTGACAGCCGCTCCAGCTTCCTCCACTTGTCGCAAAGCCTCTTCCTGGGTCTAAAATGAGGAATCCGGCTTCCTCCAATCACTGCATTGAATAAGACACTGATTCCCCCGGGGAGGTAGCCGTGATTGGAGGATGACCTATCCATCATTTCTGAAGTCAGAAATGGCTTGCGATGACCGTAGGAAGATGGAGCTGCTGTCAAGATTAAAAGGTATTTTTTCACAACACGAGTGAAATGTAAATTTTGATGAATTAAAGTGCCCCTGTTTTTAATCAAATTTTTAAAAACCGGGCACTTCAGCATCAAAATTTACATTCACTTTAATTTTGTAGTCAGTAGGGTTGCCAGGTGTCCAGTATTCAACCAGACAGTCCAGTATTTTAGCAGGCTGTCCAGTAAAAAATTTTATGAAAATACTGCACACTTAAAAGTCCAGCATTTAAAGTCCCCTGAACGGCAGCTAAATTTTAAATGCCTCATATGCCTCCATGCATTACAATAAAGAAACAACAATGCACATGTGCTGCTCTGTTTGTTAGTTTATTAGCAAGCAGCTATTATTGTAAATAACCCTTGTTTTATATGTTACTGTTAGTCATGAAGCTGTTAACTCTGCTGAGTGTGTGATATGTAGCTATCGGGGCAAATCACTACTATGGGCTAGATTTATCAAGCACTTTTCTCCACTTGGACTGCAGGTTCGTACAAGAGAACCGGCAGTCAGGATTTATCAAGCAGTGGCCATTAGACCGCTGCTTCCCTACTCTGTTCTCCACCTCTTAGGTGTGTGGTTGGCTGTGCGCAGGCAGGGGGCGGGGATGCACGTGAGCGCAAATGAGAACTTGTGTGCAGTATTAAATGGGGGCAGTGGATTGCTGCCCGCCAGAAGAGAAATCGGGCGGACAGGGGCAAATATTTACACCCCTGTCCCCCTGTGGATAATAAATGCAGCCCTATGTGTTTTTATTGTTAACCATGGTGGTGTAAAAACACTATTATGTATGTGCTGCTGAATCAAATCAATTCTGTATATGTGACATTGGCAGCCAAAGAGGTAAAATCATTGACTTGAGTGATACTGAAAACTAATGGGATAAAATCACTGCTCAGTACAGAAACATTTATGTATGTTGGAGACAAGAGTGCAGCCTAAGGCAGAACTTTGTGACAGGGCCATTTCTGTCTCCACCTATCACTAGTGTTCAATCACCTACCAGGTGTCGTGTTTTTTTCTTGGTGGAGAGCAGGCAACCATAATGGTCAGGTGGCTTTAGCTGGCTGGTGGGTCTGGGGAAAAAAAAGTTAAAAGAATCTGCTGAAAAACTGTTGTTCCATTATCTATGGATACACTTGGATTTATCATGATACTAAATAGTAAAAATAATACTTAAAATATAGTTCCCAAATTTTACAAATATTATCATAGATTATATACAGGGGTGGGACTACCATTGGTGCAGCCGGTGCAGTGACACTAGGGTTCAAGTGCTGGGGGAGTGGGGCATGAAAGCCAGTCTAAACATAGGTGCGTGTTTATGTGGTCATTATCTGTGTATAGATACTCATCATACTCATTATACTGCGCAGCATACGCATCCATGTATAGATACATCATTTTACATTGCAGTGTGTTCATTATAATTGTATAAATATTCCGCCATTATACAGCACAGCATATTCATCAGATTATACATACTCATCATATTCATACAGAGAAGTGTACTCATCAGAGTATAGTGTACATGAACTCACATCATTATGCAGTATAGTGTTCTTACTGCCAGTGTATACATACTTAGTATAATTATATTATTCATTATCATTATATAATAAAGCATGCTCATTATCTGTGTGTGTGTGTTTGTGTGAGTGTGTGTGTGTGTGAATGAGTGTGTATGTTTGTGTATGCTGTGTTTGTGTGGTGTGTGTTTGTGTGGTGTGTGTATGTGAGTGTGTGTTTGTGTGTGGTGTATGTATGTATATATATATATATATATATATATATATATAAATATATATGTGTGTGTTTGTCTATGTGTGTGTGTGTGTGTATGTAAGTGTGTGTATGTGTGTGTATGTAAGTTTGTGTGTGTATATGTATGTAGGTGTGTGTATGTATGTGTATGTAAGTGTGTGTGTGTATGTATGTAAGTGAGTGTGTGTATGTATGTGCTGCTCTGTTTGTTAGTTTATTAGCAAGCAGCTATTATTGTAAATAACCCTTGTTTTATATGTTACTGTTAGTCATGAAGCTGTTAACTCTGCTGAGTGTGTGATATGTAGCTATCGGGGCAAATCACTACTATAGGGCTAAATTTATCAAGCACTTTTCTTCACTTGGACTGCAGGTTCGCACAAGAGAACCTGCAGTCAGGATTTATCAAGCAGTGGTCATTAGACCGCTGCTTCCCTACCCTGTTCTCCATCTTTTAGGTGTGTGGTTGGGTGTATGTTAAATGCTGCTCTTCCACATAAATGACCAAAACATTTTTGTGTACAGTGTCTCCTTATTTGTTCTCTCGAATCTCCATTATCAGAGGCCAACATTTGATATTAAATATTTTTTAATACTCGTAGCACAAGTAAGATTTTATTTTTTTCTGGGAAGGTTAACTAACATAAAACCAGTTAACTTCCTAACTCTCAGAGGGGCAAGTTATGTTGGTTTATTAGCATGTTCTTCCAGGAGCTTTCTAGATGTATCACTAATCATTACAGTCCAGTTTCTCATAGCTAATTAGTAAATGCAAGTGATAATAAGCTCTTGCTGCAATAGAATCTGTTGGTGAGTGGGCAGTGAATGACTGCTGTCTTTGCCCCTTTTATTTTTTCATAACCTTCTACACTAATTACACTATGCTACAGTATGTGCATCCCTCCTTATCTGCCTATTTAAAAACGTTATCATAAAAATAGCCTACTTCATTATAACATTATTTTATTTCTACACATATTATCAACCCCACTGGATTGTAAAATTTACTCATTAAAGGGAGATAAAGGCACAATTATAAAATGCTGTAATATGTAAAATAATTGTATTATTTTTCTGTTGCTTGAATCAAATTATGAGCCAGATTAGTGGAGCGCAAACGTTTGGACCCGGGCGATAAGGGGTTTATCGCAGGGGTTTGTGCTTGTTGGGCTTCTTTGTGCTACAAGTTGAAAGTAAACACGATCGCTTGAGCATAATCGCGATTTACAATACAGTGATTACCGCAACTTCAGAGCTCTGGGGAATCTGTTTCACGAAACATAAAAGTGTCACAAAACACATAATAAATACATTACAAAGTACAGTTACACTCATAACATCATCTACTAAAAATCATTAATAAAAAACATTGCACAAAAAAGTTATAAAGGCTCAAAGATATGAGATCTCAGGTATTAGAAGGAAAAAAAAAGACATTCAAAAGCCTTTAACATAGATAAATACATGAACATGTCTAAATATGGCTATGTATGTGTATAGATATGTCTTTACATGTGTACATATGTATTTATATGTGTATATTTGTATTTACAGACATATATACACATATAAATACATATGTACACAAATATAGACACATATATAAGTGCATTAGAGCACTTTGCAGTTAAGTAGATGGAAACATGTTAAAGCATATTTATGCAATATTCATTTTTGATAAATGTTTTAACTATGTATATATATATATATTACCAAAAACACATCAGATATATGATGAAATATTGTATTTATTTATTTATGAATAAATACAACATATTATTCTATGTAAAGAACATTGGAATGTGAAATATTCATATTTTCATGTTGGGTTAGCGCAAATTAGAATAGGCAATCAGGTTTGCACGAGAAGGGGATGTTAGTTTTTTTTTCCACTTTTTGTTTCTCTAGTGACTTCTATTGGGGAATATGTGCACTCACACGTGATATTTTAAGTTCGTCTTTTTGTGCTTGTCGGGTTATCACGAGAGCGAAAACTTTCAACCCTACAAATGCAAAAAGCTTACTTCTAATGCAATTAACACTCGAGCTGAAGCTTGGGCCTTTGTGTTTAACCACACATAGTTAAAAACAGAACATGACTGATTAGCCAATCAGGGACAGCATACATAAATCCCCATCAGCCACCGGTCACATTCAGCTAAGGATCAGCAGTGCATTGCCAGAGCTCACTTTACTTTCACATTTGCGGGGGTTAAGCACTTACAGCACCATTCTCTAAAGCTCTCTGCTCAGATGAGATTATCTAAAATGACTTCAAATGTTTAAGCATCACTTGAACTTTGTATTAAGCAAATATAGAACGACTGCAGAAAGGTCACCATGATCTAGTCTGTAAAGAATGTGTACATATTTACTTACCATTATCAAATATTTCATCTTGCAAAGACTCTTATTCTTTTTATGACACCTTCCACATCTGCCGCTTATACTTCCATTAAAGGGACAAAAAAAAAAGAGCATGCAATTTAAAAAAAATCCAATGTACTTCTATCTAATTTGTTTTGTTCTCTTGGCATCCTTTGATGAAAAGCACACCTAGGCAGGCTGAGTAGCAGCACTACTGGGAGCTAGCTGCTGATTGGTGGCTGCACACGTATACCTCTTGTCATAGGTTCATCTTGTTCATTTAGCTACCAGTAGTGCATTGCTGCTCCTTTAATAAAGGATACTGAAAGAGTAAAACACATTTAATAAAAGAAGTAAATTTGAAAGTTGTTTAAAATGGTAAGGTCTAACAGTCTGAATCATTAAAGAAAAGTTTGGGTGCCCTTACATTTCTTTCCATTGACTATCATCCCTTGCACTAAGCAACCATATTATTACCAAGTTAAGAACATCTCCTCCCAATCTATGTTCTCATATTTACTTTGTCCTGTATTTACTATAAAAGAGCAGTCTGCAAAACCTCCTATACTACCCCTTTGTCTGTTAAAGTCTTTTTATGCAGTACAGCCAATAATTAGCCATACCTGCTCCAAAGAAAGTGTATTGTGAACAGTCTTGCACTTACAGTTTATTCCTGGCTTATCGGTATGTTATGGTGTCACCCCCCCCCTCCCCCCAGAAAGCAGACACACACAAACACAAAACAAAGGCACACACACGTACAAACACTCAGACACACTCAGACACTCTTAAAAACACACTCGGAGGCACACACAAACACTAGGAAACACACTCAGACACACGCACAAAAACACTCAGGCACACACACAAACACTCAGGCACACACACAGAAACACTCAGACAAACACACAAAAGCACTCAGACACACACACACACACACACACACAAAAACACTCACACACACACATACAAAATATGTAAATTGCACTGCATTAATTATAAAGCTCATGCCTAGAGATTCTCCCTGGCTCAGCAGAGCATCAAATGAAAGATAAACAGAGCACTCTAAAAATAAATCACTAAAGAAAAGGTTTAGGCGCACAAACTCAGAAAATTCTGCTCTCTGACTCTGTTCCAAGTCTGTCAGTGCACAGCCCCGGGCCGCGTGTCTACCGCTTCTTATGGCTAAGCACCTCTGCTCTCTGCCCACCCCCAGACCCCCGCCTGCCCTCCCCTCCTACCTCTTCAGTGTGCACTTAGTGTACCGTACCGGTCTGGTGGGCATCATACGTGGCTCCTTCGCTTTAGAGACAGTGTCAGACAGTCATGCGGTCAGGTGCCGGGCATCCCCCTCATGATTTCCCAGTTCCCAATTAGAGAGACAGCACAGCAGTGAGTGACTCCACTGCTCCACACGCCACTGAGCAGTGAGCACAGATAGGCAGGCAGGTTTAGGCTAGCAGCACACCTTTGCAAGCCCCATGGCACGCCCACAACATTCATAGTGAAATTGGGTAGTGGAGGAGCAAAGTACAAAAAAGCAAAAGCAGCCGGGAAAACTATTTGTGGAAATTGCAGCACTGGCTCAAAAAAATGAACTGTCTACAACTTCCCCAGTCCCACTAATGTTCACAAATGCTGGCCTCTCTAATAAAAAATATATATGCATCTCTACATTGTAAATTTTTTTTTTTTTTTGGTGGTGTCACCCAGGTGCGGCCCGAACCCCCCCCCCCCCCGCACGCCCTAGTGATGCCACTGCTTATTGTAGAAGCTGATAGCCCTTATATAGATCCTCCTTTCCATCTTGCACATTCCACATTGAACAGTAGATGGTGATGTTGCATTCATAGTTTATGAGCACAGAAAATACTCATTATGGAGTGCATAATATGGTTTCTCATTGCCCTATCACTCGCAGAAGAAAGCATAGGAAAAATGTGTTGGACTTAGGAGTGGCCAGGTGTTCTTGCAAACAGTTATTTCAGAAGTAACTTTAACAATTTACAAAGGGGATATAGAGATCACCTAAAGCACTAATGATGTTACCTGAAGGATAGAATAAAGTGTTTTAAAAATGTTATGTTGACTGTTCCATTTGAGCAACAGGTTTAAACACAGACCTGATTCTGACCAATGCCTGAACAAAGGAATGAACATCTGTCAGATCTGTCAGACGTTTGTGCAAAAGAATAGATAGTACAGAAATCTGACCCTTCAGAGTACTGACTGACAAGCCTTTCTCCAGGCCCTCTTGAAGAAAGGGCAGAATGCGAGGAACTCTCAGCCGACTCCAAGAGAAAACCTTCAATTCGCACCAATACAGGTATTAGCGCCATACCTTATTGCAAATCTTACGAGTAACAGGCTTACGAGCCTGAAGCATAGAATAAATGACTTTCTCAGAAAAACTACGCCTAGCTAAGACTTATCATTCAATCTCCAAGCAGTCAGCTTCAGAGAATCTATCAGAACAGCCTGTGGATCTTTTGATCTTGAACCGTATCTTGGAATCCTGGTGTGTAGACGTGACACCATCAGATCCAACTCCGGAACCCCCCACTTGAGAGTTATCATTGTGAAAACCTCATGGTGGAGAGCCCACTCCCTGGGATGAAAGGTCTGCCTGCTCAGAAAATCCACTTCCCAGTTGTCCACCCCTGGGATGAGTATGGCAGAGAAAAGGCAATTGTGAGACTCCGCCCACTAGAGAATGTGAGTAACCTCCTTCATTGCTAAGAAACTCAGAGTTACTCCCTGGTGATTGATGTATGCCACCAAGGTAAACCGGACTAAGGCTAGTTTAGGACAGGCTGTGAAGGCATTGAAAATTGCTCTCAGCTCTCGGATGTTAATGGGAAGAGAAGACTCCTCTCGAGTCCAAAAACCCTAAGCCTTTAAAGAACCCCAAACTGTTCCCCAGCCTGAAAGGCTGGTGTCCATGCTCGCAATCACCCAGGATGGTTTCAGGAAGCAAGTACCCTGAGACAGAAGATACTGCAAAATCCACCAAGACAGAGAGTCCAGAGTTATTCTCTGCGATAGGTCTGAGTTACATTGTCTGAGCATGCTTAACTGTAGGGGTCTCAGATTAAAACGAGCAAACGGAATGATGTCCATGAAGCAACCATCAGACCAATTACTTCCATATACTGACCACTGATGGACGGATAGAGGACTGAAGTAAAAGGCAAGAAGCCAGAAGTTTGGATTTTCTGACCTGTGTCAGAAAAATCTTCATGGATAGAGAATCTATAATCGTTTCTAAGAAACACAACCTGGTGTCTGGCACTAGTGAACTCTTCTCCAGATTCACTTTCTACCCGAGGGAACGTAGAATAGACAACAACATCTCTGTATGAGCTTTTGCTAGCGAAAAGATGGCGCTTCAACCAAGATGTCGTCCAGATAAGGCGCCACTGCTATTTCCTGAGATCTAGGACCCTAGGACCTTTGTAAAGATTCGAGGAGCCGTGGCAAGGCCAAAGAGAAGAGCAACAAACTGGTAATGTTTGTCCAGAAAGGCAAACCGTAGGAATTGGATATGTTTCCTGTGAATGGGAACATGCAGACACGCATCATTAAGATCTATGGTAGTCATGAATTGACCTTCCTGAACCAAGGGAAAAATTGAACGAATACTTTCCATTTGGCCAGATTACGAGTTTTGCATTATAAGCGGCTCGGTAATAACTTGCAAGTTATTTCCACCGCTCACCTTTAATAACGCTGCTATTACAGGTTTGCAAAAACCCGGTGTTAGCAGGCAATATGGCAGCGTTGAACTCCATACCGCACACAAATACCAGTGCTGCTTTGAGCTGGTTTTACATGCTCGTGCAAGATTTCCCCATAGACATTAATGGGGAGAGCCGGCTAAAAAAAAGCCTAACACCTGCAATAATGGAGCGTAAAGCTCCGTAACGCTGCTCCATTGATTCCTATGGGGAAAGAAAAGTTATGTTTACACCTAACACCCTAACATAAACCCAGAGTCTAAACACCCGTAATCTACTGTCCCTGACATCACCGACACCTACATTACACTTATTAACCCCAAAACTGCCGCCCCAACATCACCAACACCTACATTACACTTATTAACCCCTAATCTGCCGCCCCCGACATCGCCGCCACCTACCTACACTTATTAACCCATAATCTGCCGCCCCCAATGTCGCCGTCACCCACCTACACTTATTAACCCCTAATCTGCCTCCCCCAACATCGCTGCCACCACTATACAGAAGATATTAAACCCTAAACCTCTGGCCTCCCACATCACTAACACTAAATAAATATATTAACCCCTAAACCTGACCCTAAGTCTAACCCTAACCCTAACACCCCTAACTTTAATATAATTAAAATAAATCTAAATACAAATTACTATTATTACCTAAATAATTCCCATTTAAAACTAAATACTTACCTATAAAATAAAACCTAAGCTAGCTACAATATAACTAATAGTTACATTGTAGCCATCTTAGGTTTTATTTTTATTTCACAGGTAAGTTTGTATTTATTTTAACTAGGTAGATTAGTTAGTAAATAGTTATTAACTATTTGCTAGCTACCTAGTTAAAATAAATACAAATTTACCTGTAAAATAAAACCTAATCTGTCTTACACTAAAACCTAACATTACACTAAAATTAAATAAATTAAATTAACAAAATACATTGATCTAAATTACAGAAAATAATAAACACTAAATTACACAAAATAAAAAAGAAATTATCAAATATTTAAACTAATTAACCTAATCTAATAGCCCTATCAAAATAAAAAGCCCCCCCCCCCCAAAATAAAAAAAAACTCTAGCCTAAACTAAACTGCCAACAGCCCTTAAAAAGACCTTTTGCGGGGCATTGCCCCAAAGAAATCAGCTCTTTTACCTGTAATAAAAAAATACAAACAACCCCCCAACAGTAAAACCCACCACCCACACAACCAACCCCCCAAAAAAAACCTACCTAAAAAACCTAAGCTCCCCATTGCCCTGAAAAGGGCATTTGGGTGGGCATTGCCCTTTAAAGTGCATTTAGTTCTTTTACGAATTACCCAAAGTCCCTAATCTAAAAATAAAACCCACCCAATAAACCCTTAAAAAAACCTAACACTAACCCCCAAAGATCCACTTACAGTTTTTGAAGACCGGACATCCACCCTCAACGAAGCCAGCATAAGTCTTCATCCAAGCGGCAAGAAGTCCTCAACGAAGCCGGGAGAAGTCTTCATCCAAGCGGCAAGAAGTCGTCCTCCAGGCGGGCAGAAGTCTTTATCCAGATGGCATCTTCTATATTCATCCTTCCGACGCGGAGTGGCTCCATCTTCAAGACACCCGGCGAGGAGCGTCCTCTTCTTTCGATGGTTCTTGAAGAATGAAAGTTCCTTTAAATGACGTCATCCAATATGGCGTCTCTTGAATTCCGATTGGCTGATAGAATTCTATCAGCCAATCAGAATTAAAGAGTAAAAAATCCTATTGGCTGATGCAATCAGCCAATAGGATTGAGCTTGCATTCTATTGGCTGATTGGAACAGCCAATAGAATGCAAGCTCAATTCTATTGGCTGATTGGATCAGCCAATAAGATTGAAGCTCAATCCTATTGGCTGATTGCATCAGCCAATATGATTTTTTACCCTTTAATTCAAGGGACACCATCTTAGATGATGTCATTTAAAGGAACCTTCATTCTTCAAGAACCATTGAAAGAAGACGACTTCTGCCTGCCTGGAGGACAACTTCTTGCCGCTTGGATGAAGACTTCTCCCGGCTTCATTGAGGATGGATGTTCGGTCTTCAAAAACTGTAAGTGGATCTACGGGGGTTAGTGTTAGGTTTTTTAAGGGTTTATTGGGTGGGTTTTATTTTTAGATTAGGGACTTTGGGCAATTCGTAAAAGAGCTAAATGCCCTTTTAAGGGCAATGCCCATCCAAATGCCCTTTTCAGGGCAATGGGGAGCTTAGGTTTTTAAGGTATTTTTTTTTGGGGGGGTTGGATGTGTGGGTGGTGGGTTTTACTGTTGGGGTTGTTTGTATTTTTTTATTACAGGTAAAAGAGCTGGTTTATTTGGGCAATGCCCCGCAAAAGGCCCTTTTAAGGGCTATTGGCAGTTTAGTGTAGGCTAGGTTTTTTTTTTTATTTTGGGGGGGGGGGGGGCTTTTTTATTTTGATAGGGCTATTAGATTAGATGTAATTAGTTTAAATATTTGATAATTTCTTTTTTATTTTGTGTAATTTAGTGTTTATTATGTTCTGTAATTTAGATCAATGTATTTTGTTAATTTAATTTATTTAATTTTTGTGTAATGTTAGGTGTTAGTGTAACTCAGGTTAGGTTTTATTTTACAGGTAAATTTGTATTTATTTTAACTAGGTAGCTAGCAAATAGTTAATAACTATTTACTAACTAGTCTACCTAGTTAAAATAAATACAAACTTACCTGTGAAATAAAAATAAAACCTAAGATAGCTACAATGTTACCATTAGTTATATTGTAGCTAGCTTAGGTTTTCTTTTACAGGTAAGTATTTAGTCTTAAATAGTAATTATTTAGTTATTAATAGTAGGTTTTATTTAGATTTATTTTAATTATATTAAAGTTAGGGGTGTTAGGGTTAAACTTAGGGTTAGGTTTAGGGGTTAATATATTTATTTAGTGTTAGTAATGTGGGAGGCCAGAGGTTTAGGGGTTAATAACTTTAGTATAGTAGCTGCAACATGGGGACAGCAGATTAGGGGTTAATAATATTTAACTAGTGTTTACGATGCGGGAGTGCGGCGGTTTAGGGGTTTATTATAGTGGTGACGGTGTCCGGAGCGGCAGATTAGGGGTTAATAATTTTATTTTAGTTATGCAGGAGGGCCTCGGTTTAGGGGTTAATAGGTAGTTTATGGGTGTTAGTGTACTTTGTAACACTTTAGTTATGAGTTTTATGCTACAGCTTTGTAGCGTAAAACCCATAACTACTGACTTTCAGTTTACGGTACGGATCTTGTAGTTATAGGCTGTGCCACTCTCTTTTTGGCCGGACAGGCAAACTCCTAATACTGGCGCTATGGGAGTCCCATTGAAAAAGGACTTTCTAAAAAGTGCTTTCTAAAAAACTCGTAATAGCAGCGGTAGTGAAAAAAGCAGCGTTATGTGGCTTTTTCACTCATAACGCAAAACTCATAATCTAGCCGATTGTGAAGGATGGAACCGTGAGGAATTTGTTGAGACACTTTAGGTCTAAAATGGGATAAAAAAATCTTTTTTTGGGAACCACAAAAGACTATGGCCTCTATTAAACAAAGTCTGGCGGACCTGATCCGGTCCGCCAGACCTCGCTGATTACAGAGAGCAATACGCTCTCCGTATTCAGCATAATAATATTCATAAGAGCTGCTGGTGCAACACCGCCCCCTGCAGACTCGTGGCCAATGGGTACTCGATCGGGTTGAATTCCGGCGATATCTGTCCGCCTGCTCAGAGCAGGCGGACAGGGTTATGGAGCAGCAGTCTTTGTGTAGGCTCGCCAGAAACACAGGGCATCAAGCTCCATTTGGAGCTTGATAGATAGGCCCCTATGAATAGAATCCTTGACCCTGTTCCTCTATGGGAACTGGAACAATCACTCCCAGGGTAGATAGGTCCTTTACTCAGATTAAGAAGTCCTCTTTCTTTACCTGGTTTGTAGACATGTGCATTTTGTTTCGGACAAATTCGGAATTTGGTCGAATTTTGGCTGATTCAGAGATTCGCATGCATATGAATTTCAGAATCGGCACATCCCAAAAAATTCCAAAAATTAATAAATTAGTTTCTGAATTTTCGGATCCATTATTTATATTCAGAATTTTTCATTGTTCCTAAACCGCAGTTCCCTGACACTACCTCTAAGTCTATAATAAATCTAAACCACCATTCACCAACGTCGCCAACACTAACTAAACCTATTAACCCCTAAACCGCCATCCCGAAACATTGCAAACACAAACTAAACATATTAACCCCTAAACATCTGTTCCCAAACATCGCCGCCACTAAATAAAGCTATTAACCCCTAAACCACACACCTCCACATCGCCAACACTACCTAAACCTATTAACCCTAAATCGCACCCCCCACATTGCCAACACAAACTAAACCTATTAACCCCTAAACCATCAGCCCCCACATTGCAACAACCTAAATTAAAGTATATTAACCCCTAAACCTAACACCTCCTAACTTTAAACCTAACCCTAACCATAACCCTAAACCTAACACCCCCTAACTTTAGCATTATTAAAAATAGACCTAAATTAAAGTAACAATTATTAACTAAATAAATAGTATACCTATTTAAAACTAAATACAAAGTAACTTACCTGTGAAATAAAACCCAAGCTAGCTACAATATAACAAATAGTTTTATTGTAGCTAGCTGAGGTTTTTTTTTATTTGACATGTAAGTTTATATTTATTTTAACTAGGTAGACTATTTAGTAAATAGTTACTAAATATTTACTAACTACCTAGTTAAAAAAAATACAAACTTACCTGTGAAATAAAAGTTAAACCTAAGCTGCCTTACACTATTTCCTAACATTACAAAATGAAAAAAACTACCATTACAAAATAAAGTTTTTTTGAGGTGTTTTTTTTTTTTTAGATTAGGGTAATGGACACTCTTAAAAGAGCTGAATGCGCTTTTAAGGGCAGTAAAAGAGCTGAATGCGCTTTTAAGGGCAGTAAAAGAGTTGAATGCCCTTTTAAGGGTAGATTAGGTTTTCTTTAGATAGTTTTTTTATTTTGTGGGTTGGGGGGGGGTTTGTAGTGTAAGTGAGTCTATTTTTGTTTAGACAAAGAGCTGATTTCTTTAGGGCAATAGTTTGTTATAGATTAGGTTTCTTTTATTTTGGGGTGTTTTTAAAAAAAATGGGTATTAGAATAGGAATACTTGTTATTATTTTGGATAATTCTTTGTTATTTTGGGCAATGGGTAGCTTAGGTTTTACTTTATTTTTATTTTGTGGGTTTTGGGAGGGGTTGTATACTGTTAGGGGGTGTTTGTTTTTCTTTTTGTAGGAAAAGAGCTGATTTTTTTTAGGGCAATGCCCTACAAAAGGCCCTTTTAAGGGCCTTTGGTAGTTTATTATAGATTTTTTTTATTTTGGGTTGGTGTTTTTTTTTAAAAAACAGGATATTAGAATAGGAATAATTTTTATTGTTTTGGATAATTTCGTTTGTTATTTTTTTGTAATCGTATTTTTTTATTTTTTGTAATTTTAGTGTTTTTTAGCTTTTGTAATGGTATTTTTTTGTAATGGTAGGTTTTAGTGTAAGGCAGCTTAGGTTTTACTTTTATTTCACAGGTAAGTTTGTATTTATTTTAACTAGGTAGTTAGTAAAGAGTTAATAACTATTTACTAACTAGTCTACATAGTTAAAATAAATACAAAATTAACTGTCAAATAAAAATAAAACCTAAGATAGCTACAATATAACTTAGTTATATTGTAGCTATCTTAGGTTTTATTTCACAGGTAAGTATGTATTTAGTTTTAAACAGGTATTTATTTACGGCTAGATTACGGGTTTTGTGTTATGAGGGGTGCGGTACTTACTAGCATGTTATTGTAACCGCTCACTTCCCTACAGCACTGGTATTACAGGTTTTTATAAACCCAGCGTTAAAAGACAAGAAGTGAGCATAGAGAAAAATTGTGCTCCATACCGCACTCCAATACCAGCGCTGCTTAAGTCAGCGGTGAGCTGGTTGTATGTGCTCGTGCATGATTTCCCCATAGACATCAATGGGGAGAGCCGGCTGGAAAAAAAGCCTAACACCTGCAAAAAAGCAGCGTAAAGCTCCGTAACGCAGCCCCATTGATTCCTATGGGGAAACGAATTTTATGTTTACACCTAACAACCTAACAAACCCTGAGTCTAAACACCCCTAATCTTACACTTATTAACCCCTAATCTGCCACCCGGCACCTACATTATGTTTATTAACCCCTAATCTGCCGCTCCGGACATCACCGCCACTATAATAAATATATTAACCCCTAAACCGCCGCACTCCCGCATCTCAAACACTATTTAAATATTATTAATCCCTAATCTGCCACCCCTAACATCGCCGCCACCTACCTACATTTATTAACCCCTAATCTGTTGCCCCCAACGTCGCCGCCACTATACTAAAGTTATTAACCCTTAAACCTAAGTCTAAACCTAAGCCTAACACCCCCTAACTTAAATATAATTAAAATAAATCTAACAAAAAATTCCTATCATTAACTTAATAATTCCTATTTAAAGCGAAATACTTACCTATAAAATAAACCCTAAACTAGCTACAATATAACTAATAGTTACATTGTATCTAGCTTAGGGTTTATTTTTATTTTACCGGCAAGTTTGTATTTATTTTAACTAGGTAGAATAGTTACTAAATAGTTATTAACTATTTACTAACTACCTAGCTAAAATAAATACCAATTTACCTGTAAAATAAAACCTAACCTTAGTTACACTAACACCTAACATTACACTACAATTAAATAAATGACCTAAATTAAATACAATTATCAAAATTAAATACAAATACCTAAATTACAAAAACAAACAAACACTAAATTACACCAATTAAAAAACAAATAACAAGATATTTAAACTAATTACACCTAATCTAATAGCCCTATCAAAATAAAAAAGCCCCCCCAAAGTAAAAAAAACCCTAGCTTAAACTAAACTATCAATAGCCCTTAAAAGGCCTTTGTGGGGCGTTGCCCCAAATAAATCAGCTCTTTTACCTGTAATAAAAAATACAAACAACCCCCCAACAGTAAAACCCACCACCCGCACAACCAACCCCCCAAATAAAACCCTAACTAAAAAAACCTAATCTCCCCATTGCCCTGAAAAGGGAATTTGGATGGGCATTGCCCTTTAAAGGGCATTTAGCTCTATTGCTGCCCAAACCCTAAGCTAAAACTAAAACCCACCCAATAAACCCTTAAAAAAACCTAACACTAACCCCCGAAGATCCACTTACAGTTTTGAAGAGAGGACATCCATCGTCAACGAAGCTGGGAGAAGTCCTCAACGAAGCCGGGAGAAGTCTTCATCCAAGCCGGGAGAAGTGGTCCTCCAGATGGGCAGAAGTCTTCATCCAGACGGCATCTTCTACATCCATCCGGCACGGACCGGGTCCATCTTCAAGACATCCGACGCGGAGCATCCTCTTTTTCCGACGACTCCCGACGAATGAAGGTTCCTTTAAGTGATGTCATCCAAGATGGCATCCCTAAGATTCTGATTGACTGATAGAATTCTATCAGTCAATCGGAATTAAGCTTGAAAAAATCCTATTGGCTGATGCAATCAACCAATAGGATTGAACTTCAATCCTATTGGCTGATTCAATCAGCCAATAGCGTTGCGCTCACATTCTATTGGCTGTTCCAATCAGCCAATAGAATGTGAGCTCAATCCTATTGGCTGATTGGATCAGCCAATAGGATTGAAGTTCAATCCTATTGACCGATTGCATCAGCCAATAGGATTTTTTCAACCTTAATTTCGATTGGCTGATAGAATTCTATCAGCCAATCGGAATCTAAGGGATGCCATCTTGGATGACGTCACTTAAAGGAGCCTTCATTCGTCGGGAGTCGTCGGAAGAAGAGGATGCTCCGCGCCGGATGTCTTGAAGATGGACCCGCTCCACGCCGGTTGGATGAAGATAGAATATGCCGTCTGGATGAAATACTTCTGCTCGTCTGGAGGATCACTTCGCCTTGCTTGGATGAAGACTTCTCCCAGCTTTGTTGAGGACTTCTTGCCGCTTCACTGAGGACTTTTCCCGGCTTCGTTGAAGATGGATGTCGGCTCTTCAAAACTGTAAGTGGATCTTCAGGGGTTAGTGTTAGTTTTTTTAAGGGTTTATTGGATGGGTTTTAGTTTTAGGTTAGAGTTTGGGCATCAATAGCGCTAAATACCCTTTTAAGGGCAATGCCCATACAAATGCCCTTTTCAGGGCAATGGGGAGCTTAGGTTTTTTTAGTTAGTGTTTTATTTGGGGGGTTTGGTTGTGTGGGTGGCGGGTTTTACTGTTGGGGGGTTGTTTGTATTTTATTTTACAGGTAAAAGAGCTGATTTCTTTGGGGCAATGCCCCGCAAAAGGCCCTTTTAAGGGCTATTGGCAGTTTAGTTTAGGCTAGGGATTTTTTTAATTCATTTTGGGGGGGCTTTTTTTATTTTTATAGGGTCTATTAGATTAGGTGTAATTAGTTTAAATATCTTGTAATTTGTTTTTTATTTTGTGTAATTTAGTGTTTTTTTTTGTAATTTAGGTATTTCTATTTAATTTAGGTAATTGTATTTAATTTAGGTAATTTATTTAATTGTAGTGTAAGGTTAGGTGTTAGTGTAAGAAAGGTTAGGTTTTATTTTACAGGTAAATTTGTATTTATTTTATCTTGGTAGTTATTAAATAGTTAATAATTATTTAGTAACTATTCTACCTAGTTAAAATAAATACAAACTTGCCTGTAAAATAAAAATAAACCCTAAGCTAGATACAATGTAACTATTAGTTATATTGTAGCTAGCTTAGGGTTTATTTTACAGGTAAGTATTTAGTTTAAATAGGAATTATTTAGTTATAAATAGTAGGTTTTCTTTAGATTTATTTTAATTATATTAAAGTTAGTGGGTGTTAGTGTTAGGTTTAGACTTAGGTTTAGGGGTTAATAACTTTAGTATAGTGGCGGCGACGTTGGGGGCAGCAGATTAGGGTTTAATAAATGTAGATAGGTGGTGGCAATGTTAGGGGCGGCAGATTAGGGGTTAATAATATTTAACTATTGTTTGCAAGGCGGGAGTGCGGCGGTTTAGGGGTTAATATATTTATTATAGTGGCGGCGATGTCCGGAGCAGCAGATTAGGGGTTAATAAGTATAATGTAGGTGTCAGGGGGGCGGCAGATTAGGGGTTAATAATATTTAACTAGTGTTTACGATGCGGGAGTGCGGCGGTTTAGGGGTTAATATGTTTATTATAGTGGCGGCAATATCAGGAGCGGCAGATTAGGGGTTAATCAATTTATTTTAGTGTTTGCGATGCGGGAGGGCCTCGGTTTAGGGGTTAATAGGTAGTTTATGGGTGTTAGTGTACTTTTTAGCACTTTAGTTATGAGTTTTATGCTACAGCTTTGTAGTGTAAAACTCATAACTTCTGACTTTAGAATGCATTACGAATCTTGCGGGATAGGCTGTACCGCTCACTTTTTGGCATAAAAAAAAAAGCTTGTAATACCGGCGCAATGGAAGTCCCATTGCAAAAAGACTTTACGCAAATTGCGTAAGTTAATTTGTGGTATGGCCAAAAAAGTGTGCGAGACAGCTGTACCTACAAGACTCGTAATTGCAGCGGTAGTAAAAAAGCAGCGTTATGAGCCTTAACGCTGCTTTTTTACTCATAACGCAAAACTCGTAATCTAGCTGTTAGTTAATAATTTTAACTTTAATTTAGGTGTATTTAAATTATGTTAAAGTTAGTGGGTGTTAGGGTTAGGTTTAGAGGTTAATATAGTTTAATTTAAGTTGTTGCAATATAGGGGCCAGAGGTTTAGGGGTTAATAGGTTTAGGGATCTTTCCTACCTCTGGACAAGAAGAATAGACCTAAGAGTAGTCAAAATCCAAGTCCTCATGGAGATCCAGTCAGCTTTGGAACAAGGGAAGCAAACCAAGAAGCCCTCCGCTGAATTTAAATTGGCATGAAGGGGTTGTCCCCGATCCAGTCTTGGATCAAGTGAGGGCAGGTTTTTCTTTTTTTGACAGGCTTGGATCTGCTAAATCCAAAAGTCTTGGGCCGTTGAGGTAGTATCGTAGGGATACAGAATAGGATCAAGTTTCGTCTCCCCAGGGGCAGATTAATTCTGTCAAGGTTATCTACAAACCAGTAGTTTAGTGCGCGATTGAAAAATTTGGTTCTCTTCGTTTCGATTTGGGTCGTAAAAAAATTTGGTCTGAGACATTTGTAATAATTCTGTATGTGTTGGTAATTCATTTTCGGGATTTATTCATGTCGTTCCGAATTTTGAAATTTGGATTCATTCAAAACCGTAACCAAATTATTATTATTAATGTCGGACCGAATCGTTATTATGGACCAAATCGTTATTTCTAACTAATGTTCCGGCAATTGCCAAAAAAATTATGTTAAACCGCCGCCACTAAATAAAGCTATTAACCCCTTAAACGCCGTCCCCCCACATCACTAACACTACCTAAACCTATTAACCCCTAAACTGCCACCCCCCACATTGCCAACACTAACTAAATCATGAAATAAAGTTATTAACCCCTAAACCGCAGTTCCCCAACATCGCAGACACAAACTAAACCTATTGACTCCTAAACCGCACCCCCCAGATTGCCAACACTACCTAAACCTATAAACCCCTAAACCGCCGTTCCCAAACATCGCCAACACTAAATAAATCACTAAACAAAGTATTAACCCCTAAACCATCGTTCCCAAACATTGCCGACACTAACTATACCTATTAACCCCTAAACCACACCCCCCATCGCCAACACTAAACCTATTAACCCCTAAACCTCTGGCCCCCACATCGCAACAACCTTAATTAAACTATATTAACCCCTAAACCTAACCCTAACACCCCCTAACTTTAACATAATTTAAATAGACCTAAATTAAAGTTAAAATTATTAACTAACAGCTAGATTACGAGTTTTGCGTTATGAGTAAAAAAGCAGCGTTAAGGCTCATAACGCTGCTTTTTTACTACCGCTGCAATTACGAGTCTTGTAGGTACAGCTGTCCCGCACACTTTTTTGGCCGTACCACAAATTAACTTATGCAATTTCAGAAATGATCTCAGCCATACCAGGACCAAATAAAGTCTTGCCCTTAAAGGTAAAGACATAAGTTTGGATTTGGATAACACATCAGCAGAACAAGAATTTAACCACAGAGCTTCGCGAGATAGAACCGCAAGGCTAGAAATTTTTGCTCAGAGCCTAACCGCTTGCATGCTGGTATCACAGAAAAAAGAATTAGCCAGCTTTAGAGCCCTGGTCCTATCTTGGATCTCCTCTATAGTCGACTCCATTGAAATTCAACCAGACAAGGAGTCACACCAATAAGATTCTGCACCTGCAACAGTAGCAATACTTGTCACTGGTTGCCAATGTAAACCCTGATGAATGTACATCTTCTTTAAATAAGCCACCAGCTTCTTATCCATGGGATCCTTAAAGGACGCACTATCCTTAATAGGAATAGTGGTTCTCTTAGCCAGAGTAGAGATAGCTCCCTCTATCGTAGGCACAGTGCGCCACAAGCCAGGCACAGAGTCCGCAACAGAAAACATTTTCTTAAAAAAAGGGGATGGAGAGAAAGGAATTCCCGGCTTATCCCATTCCTGTGCAATAATCTCCGACATCCTGTCTGAAACTGGAAAAACCTCAACAGATGAAGGAATAACATCAAACACTCTGTTAAACTTATTAGATTTTTAAGGAGTCTCAGTAGCAGTAATATTTGAGTCGTCCAAAGTAGCAAGAACCTCCTTTAATAGCAACCGGAGGTGTTCCAGCTTGAATCTAAAATGAACTTCCTCTTGATCTGCAACACCGAAACAAGTATCTCCTCTACAGACTCAGACTCTGATATTTCTCCCTCAGAATCTGCTGAGGAATGATCATCCTCAGACAACTGAGATAGGGCAACTAGGGCAAACATAGCAGAGTCAGAACTCTTAGACTGGGAAACTTTCCTAGACATTCTCTTTCCTTTACCAGTTACTGGAAAGGCAGACAAAGCTGCCGAAATGGCAGAGGATATTTGTGAATCAAAATCTCCTGGTAAAAAAATACTTCTAGGAACTTGTTGAGAGGAACCACAGTGCACTGCATGTGAAATAGCTAATGCTTGGGACGTCTGAGGAGGAAGTTGAGGCATTGCCCGAGCAAAATTATCCTCCTGAAAGACAACAGGCTTAGAAAGGGAATTCTGATCTATTGACAGCAATGTTTCATTTAAACATGTGGTACAAAATTGCACAGCAGGAACAATAGGGACCTCCAAGCAAAATAAACATTTGTCCAGATTGGTTGATAAGGTGGTATCAGTGTCCATTTTAAAGTAAAATATTCCCACAGAATTAAAAAAAAAAAGTTTTTTATTAATAATAGTAAGAACGAAACCAAGACAAATCATTAACAATGTTATAACATAAAGGAGATACATTTTATTTGCACCCTCTATAACACAAACACTCTGGTCTGAGGTGACTCACCGCTCCGGCGACCAGGAGACATACCCCACAAGAGAACACAACCAGGACTCTCCCCGGATCAGAGCCAAAATGATCTAGCTCCTCCTCTGTGTAAAATTTTGACAGACGATAGATCGTAGTGCAACTACAATAACAAGTGGCCGTCCAAGACTCACTATACTCCACTCTCCATGCTGAACAGTGCAAGGCTGAGCGGAAGAGCGGAGGTCACGTGATCACATTCATTTTGGCTGTGCCACAAGATGGAAAGCGTGCAATGTGCTAGTTTTAAAGACACAGTAACCGGATCACTGGTTAAAATAAACAGTGTCCCAAAAAACACACAACACGTCTCCTATGTACAATAAAGGACTGTTAATGTCCTGTATCACTGAGCCAGAAGTCTCTTAAGTGTCCTTTCATTAACCCCTATGTCCCACAGTGCCTACACCATGTCCCTATAAATGTTTAGCCCCTATAAATCCCTAAAGGAAGGGATATAAAATCAAGCAACCCACCCTCACTGACATATTGAAGAGGTATTAACCCCTAAAAGTGCTGTCCTTCCACCTAGAAGGTAAAAGCACTTACTTGTGGTTCCAGCTTGCAGGGCAGGAACACTTCTTAGGTGTGACAGATTTGCTGATATCTATCAGGGACCTGTAGATAAAAGAAAAAAAACAGAGTAACCAACCCTGGTTTTCTATAGTAGGGGTAGCAATAATGTTAGAAGTTAAGCAAAGACCACCTTGCCACCTTCTAACTGCTAAAAGCCACCATTACTCTTACTAAAGAGATATACATGGACACAGCATAGCCCCAAATCCTTGCTTTCAGGGAAAAGAACCCATTAAAGGATTAAATATCTTCAGATACTATTTTCGCACATCCTCCCATGATAGAGGCAAAGAGAATGACTGGGGGTTACGGGTAAGGGAAGTGACACTTAACAGCTCTGCTGGGGTGCTCTTTGCCTCCTCCTGCTGACCAGGAGTTGAATATCCCACTAGTAATTGGAATGATTCGTGGACTCTCCATGCCATAGGAAAGAAATCAAATGATTGCAAACACTGATACATTCAGGTGTCTGATAAACCAGACACCAGTGTGCTGTATAATAGTGAATCCTATTACTCCTGCCAGAGACCTCTGGATATTGTTATCTATGCTAAGGGCTCGATTTATCAAGCCGCTCTCCTCCTTTCGCCTGCAGGTATGCACAAGAGAAGCTGCAGTCAGTATTTATTAAGTAGCGGTCAGACCGCTGCTTCCCTACCCTCATCTCTTAGGTGGAGAATTTCAATCTCCCCAGTCTCGTCTGACCGGGCAGATTTACAACTCCCGCCCGTGAGTGATTGGCTGTGCATGGGCAGGGGGCGGGGGTTGCATGCGAGCGCAAAGGTGTGCTTGCGTGCATTGTTAAATTCCGGCAGTGTATTGTTTGCCTGCCCGAGGAGAGCTCGGGCAGACAGGGGTGAATATGTCCGCCCCTGTCCGCCAGTGATTGATAAATCGAGCCCATAGATGTAATGATTTGCCTTATCTTTTAGAGATAGAACATAGATGTTTGAATGGATGGTCACATGCACACATTCTTGAAATAATACAGCTACTGTAATACAATAGAGGATTTGAAAACTAACGCCTAGATTACGATTTTTGTCGGTAAAGACCTGCGGGGCTAACAAGCCTTTTTTTTCCAGCGCTCCCTTAAGCCAACGCTGGTATTACGAGTTTTATGAATGGCTGTGTTAGCCTCAGAAAAGTGAGCGTGGAGCCAAATTTAGCTCCACTTCAACCCTCAATACCAGCGTTGCTTAAGTCAGCGGTAAGCTGGAAAAACGTGTTTGTGCAAGATTTCCCCATAGGATACAATGGGGCTGAGCTGGCTGGAAAAAAAAACCTAACACCTGCAAAAAAGCAGCGTCCAGCTTGTAACGCAGCCCCATTGTTTCCTATGGGGAAACACTTTGTAAGTCTACACCTAACACTCTAACATGAACCCGAGTCTAAAAACCCCTAACATTACACTTATTAACCTCTAATCTGCCACCCCCACTATCGCTGACACCTGCATTATAGTATTAACCCCTAATCTGCCGCTCCGGACACCGCTGCCACCTACATTATACCTATGAACCCCTTATCTGCTGTCCCCTAACATCGCCGACACCTATATTATATTTATTAACCCCTAATCTGCCCCCCCGTCGCCGCCACCTACCTACACTTATTAACCCCTAATCTGCCGAACGGACATCGCCGCCACTATAATAAATGTATTAACCCCTAAATCGCTGCACTCCCGCCTCGCAAAACATTATAATACATTTTATTAACCCCTTATCTGCCCTCCCTAACATCCCCGCAACCTACCTACAATTATTAACCCCTAATCTCCCACCCCCAACGTCGCCGCTACTATAATAAAGTTATTAACCCCTAAACCTAAGTCTAACCCTAACACCCCCCTAAGTTAAATATAATTTAAATAAAACGAAATAAATTTACTATAATTAAATTATTCCTATTTAAAACTAAATACTTACCTATAAAATAAACCATAAAATAGCTACAATATAATTTAATAATTACATTGTAGCTATTTTAGGATTTATAATTATTTTACAGGCAACTTTGTATTTATTTTAACTAGGTACAATAGCTATTAAATAGTTAATAATAGGTTTAGGGGTTAATAACTTTATTATAGTAGCGGCGACGTTGGGGGCGGGAGATTAGGGGTTAATAATTGTAGGTAGGTTGCGGCGATGTTAGGGAGGGCAGATTAGGGGTTAATAAAATTTATTATAGTGTTTGCGAGGTGGGAGTGCGGCGGCCTAGGGGTTAATACATTTATTATAGTGGCGGCGATGTCCGGTCGGCAGATTAGGGGTTAATAAGTGTAGGTAGGCGGCGGCGACATTGTGGGAGGGCAGATTAGGGGTTAATAAATGTAATATAGGTGTCGGCGATGTTAGGGACAGCAGATTAGGGGTTCATAGCTATAATGTAGGTGGCGGCGGTGTCCGGTCGGCAGATTAGGGGTTAAAAAAGTTTATTATAGTGTTTGCGATGTGGGGGGGGGGCCCTCGGTTTAGGGGTTTATAGGTAGTTTATGGGTGTTAGTGTACATTGTAGCCCATAAAACTCTTAACTACTGACTTTTAAATGCGGTTGGAGTCTTGGAGGTAGAGGTTCTACCGCTCCCTTTCTCCAAGACTCGTAATACCAGCGTTAGACAAATCCCATTAAAAAGATAGGATACGCAATTGATGTAAGGGGATTTGCAATAGCCTCGAGTCGTGGAAGAAAAGTGAGCGGGGAGCCTGTAGCTGCCAAACTCGTAATACCAGCGTTAGGTAAAAAGCAGCGTTGGGACCTCTCAACGCTGCTTTTTAAGGCTAACGCAAAACTCGTAATCTAGGCGTATATTTTTAAAAAAATGTTTTGTTTCACCTTTACATTAAGAAAAGAATACTTTAATTACGTGAAATGTTTTGTGAATAAAATTACGAAAAGTGAGTTAATACCTTTAATAGATAACTAAGAAGAGAGAAAGAAAGAGCGAGAGAGAAAGAGAGAAGAGAGATGGACAGAGGAGAGAGGAAGAGAGAAAGAAAGAGAGAGAGAAGAATAGGCAAAAGAGGGATAGAGAGAGAGAAGGGAGATGGACAGAAGAGAGAAAAAGAGAGAGAGAGAGAGAGAGAGATGGACAGAGGAGAGAGCATGAGAGAGAGAGAGAGAGAGAGAGAGAGAGAGAGAGAGGAAGAGAGATGGACAGAGGAGAAGGACAGAAGAAAGACAGGAGAGAAAGGGAGAGAGAAAAAAAAGAGAAAGAGAGAGAATAGAGAGGCAGAAGAGAGAGAAGAGAGAGACAGAAGAAAGAGCAACATAAGTAGGGAGAGAAAGAGAGGTGCCATAGATTTCTCAGTACACTCACTGCTATTGAAAATGTAGCCCAGTTTAATGCTTTTCCAGTACAATTATCAGACAAGTCCAAATAAGAATCAGACGAGCTTTGCATATTTTAAGTTAGAATTCCCAAGAAAAAGACAGAAATAATAGAGCTCTATGGAGACGAGATACAGTTTCAGCATAAAAAAGTAGCTTTGGAATCAACTCTCATTAATATTATAGAAACTAATAGCTGAAGTTTAAGTTCTTTTGAAAAGGTTGTCAAGCCTTAGACAAAAGGAAATTGATATCAATTGGAAACTAAAACTTTGTCAGCATCCCAAGACTTAGTATTGCTATCAGTCATTAGCAGTGAGAAGAGAAATACCTGTCTCTATAAGTACTTTTATTGTCACAAACTGTCAGTTAAAAAAATGAATCCTATCTTTTTGCAGAATTATTTCTGTAAGAATTGAACACTAAGGGCTAGATTACAAGTGATGTGCCATCTTTTGTGCGTGTGCGATATTAGAATATAGTGGGCACATTGCGCGCTTATTACAAGTTGAAAGTAAACGCATTCGATCAAGCGCAATCATATTTTATGCACGCTGGGTTTAGCCAGACTAAAGACCTCACGTTAAGGGTTAGGACTAAAAAAAATGTTGCACTAAACACAACATAAATATAATAAAATTATTAATAAAAAAGTTAAAATGTATATGGGACATGGACATGTATTTGACTGCAAAGCGCTTATATATATGTGTCTAAATAATTATATAATAATATTTAATAATGTGTTTTACTGTGTATTTACTGTAAGTATTTAAGATTCCAATTTTGTTCATTCAAATTTTATTTGTATTTTAAATAAATATTTCTATATATAGCAATACATACCTATTCCTATTGATATATAGGTATAGATATATATTTTACATTAACATTAATATATATATATATATATATATATATAGAGAGAGAGAGAGAGAGAGAGAGGAATATATATTTAATAATAAAAATTACATGTGAAAATCATTGGAATGTAAAGTATGTTTAACACACTTCAATGGAGAGAATAGAAGAAAAAACTTGACACTTATCGCTTGCACACGAACCCAATAGGAGTTATTAATATTTCACATTCTAATGTTCTTCACATACAGGAAAATGCCCATGTTATTTTTATTTTAAAAACACTTTATTTATATATATATATATTCCTAGAGATATATAGATATATATTTTACATTAACATTATGAGATATATTTAGAAATATATATTTAATAATAATAAAAATAAAATAAAAAATGTGAAGAACATTGGAATATAAAAAATATACACTTTGGGTTAGAGCACATAAAGAATCAGGTGAGAGCACATAAAGAATGAGTTATTTAAAAGGGCCATAATACCCAAATGTTTAAACACTTGAAAGTGATACAGTATAGTTGTAAAAAACTGACTAGAAAATATCACCTAAACATCTCTATGTAAAAAAGGAAGATATTTTACCTGAAAGGTTTCTCAGTAGCCACATCTCATTGTAAAGGACTTCTAAGCAGCAAATCAGTATGTCTGTCCCGGGACAGCGGAAGGAGCGAGCTTTCATCTTATTTCCCTATTCAGTGTAAGCAAGTTTACCATGAAATCTCATGAGAGTTAAGTGAAATCTCATGAGATCACAGTAAAACAGTTCATGACCTCAGCACTGTTGATGCTGATTGGCTGCTGTTCATTTCTTCATTTTTTTTTTTTACCTGCAGCTGGGCTGCAGCTGAGTATAACTTTTTACACAGAACTTACTCTGCTAAGCTGAGGAAATTGTGAGGTAAAATATCTTCCTTTTTTACATAGAGATGCTCAGGTGATATTTTCCTGTCAGCTTTTTACAGTTATATGCTAAATCACTTAAAAATGATGCAGTATGAGTATTACCGTATTTTTCGCTCCATAAGACGCACTTTTCCCCCCCTCAAAAGTAAGGGGAAATGTCTGTGCGTCTTATGGAGCGAATGCAGGCCCTGCGCTTGCATATTTACGCTACTTACCAATTTTGTTAGAGCAGCGGGGTTAACAGTGGCGATGGTGTCACATATAGTTACAGCACTTACTCTCATTTACAGTACTGCTTCAATAAAATTGTGTCCATTGAAGTACCGGTAACTGCTGTCCGGATCATTACCTCACATCCCCTAATTGAGTTACACTTCCTGTGCGCCGGGCGAAGGTTATCTGAGACGGAAGCGCTATAGTACAACCCACACAGTGTCTGCGGGAGCAGGGCAGAGCTGAGACTGGGGGCTGATCTGAGTGAAGCTGCTGTGTGAAGGCCCGGGGATCTGCTGCAGCTAGTGCTACTGGCAACAGGTGAGGGTTATTAGGGGTTACCGGTGTAGCTGGTGCAGCAGCCTCCTCACCCACTCTTTCTCTCTGGAGTTCAGCACCAGCCGCTCTTGGACTGCGGCCGCATTGCCCACCCCTTTAGGCCGCATTTGTATCACTATTGGCTACAAAAGATGCCAGTCAAGTTAGCCAACTCTGTAAGTGACACCTCCAACCTGACTCAGACTGTCAGTAGTATCAGTCCAATAGTTAGAGAGAATGCTGAGAGCAGTGAGAGGGGAACGTTAAGCAGCAGCATGATGGGATAAACAAAATTGATAAGTTACTCTCCTTATAAGCTGTGGTTTGTTGTGGGGTATATTTTTAAATACATAGCATAGCCATACAGATACAGGACCAGGACCTGCTATTACTTACACAAACATTTGTCTGTGGTTTGTTTGTATACTGCAGTACACAGTCAATTTCTAGCTGTAAATCAGTATATATGGACTTTCTGCCTTAAAAGGGATTTGTGCACTAAAAAGAGGCTTGCAGTGTATATATATATATATATATATATATATATATATATATATATATGTATGCTGCAATCCTCTTTTTAGTGCACAAATCCATTTTAAGGCAGAAAGTCCATATATACTGATTTACAGCTAGAAATTGACTGTGTACTGCAGTATACAAACAAACCACAGATATATTATATACTATAGCCTTCCTCCATTTAAAAAAAATAAAATACATGGACATTGCATTTAACCAATGCTGCAGACATTTTTTCTTGTTTTCCTCCTCTAAAAACTAGGTGCGTCTTATGGTCAGGTGCGTCTTATGGTCAGGTGCGTCTTATGGTGCGAAAAATACGGTATGTCCCTTTAAGGTACGTTATGTAAATATTAAAAATAATTATTATAGATATTGTTTTATATATATATATATATATATATATATATATATTCAATGTACTATTTTCAATATTTTATATTTAATAAATACATATAGCATCCTATATAATTAAAGGCCAGGTATGTCAGATGCAGTCATGTGCAGTAGAGACTGCACAAGGACAAACATACCTGGCCTTGAGCAGCAGAGGAGTGCGCACTGTGGAAGCTGCCTAGTGGGGGCGTGGCCGGTGGGTGTGATGAGGGACGTGGCCGGGTGGGAGCGCACGTGAAGGGGAGTGGCCAACGGGAGCACCTGTGGTTGCAGCGGCATGGTCAAGTGAGAGAGAAACATAGAGCGGAGAGCAAAACAGAGGGGAGAGAGGAGGGGGAAAGAGAGAGAGACCAAAAGAGAGGGGGGAGAAACCAAAAGAGAGGAGGGAAAGAGCAAAGGAGAGGGGGGAAAGAGAGAAAGCGAGCAAAAGAGAGGGGGGAAGAGAGAGAGAGAGAGCAAAAGAGGAGAGAGAGAGCAAAAGAGGAGAGAGAGAGAGCAAAAAGAGAGGAGGGAGAGAGAGCAAAAGAGAGGAGGGAGAGAGAGCAAAAGAGAGGAGGGAGAGAGAGAGCAAAAGAGGAGGGAAAGAGAGAGCAAAAGAGAGGGGGGAAGAGAGAAAGCGAGCAAAAGAGGGGGGGAAAGAGAGAGAGAGCAAAAGAGAGGGGAGAGAGAGCAAAAGAGGAGAGAGAAAGCAAAAGAGGAGAGAGAGAGCAAAAGAGGAGAGAGAGAGAGCAAAAGAGGAGAGAGAGAGAGCAAAAGAGGAGAGAGAGAGCAAAAGAGGAGAGAAAGAGCAAAACAGGAGAGAGAGAACAAAAGAGAGGAGGGAGAGAAAGAGCAAAAGAGGGGGGAGAGAAAGAGCAAAAGAGGGGGGAGAGAGAGAGCAAAAGAGGAGAGAGAGAGCAAAAGAGGAGAGAGAGAGAGCAAAAGAGGAGAGAGAGAGAGCAAAAGAGGAGAGAGAGCGCAAAAGAGGAGAGAGAGAGCAAAAGAGGAGAGAGAGAGCAAAAGAGGAGAGAAAGAGCAAAAGAGGAGAGAGTGCAAAAGAGAGGGGGGAGAGAAAGAGCAAAAGAGGGGGGAGAGAAAGAGCAAAAGAGGGGGGAGAGAGAGCAAAAGAGGGGAAGAGAGAGAGCAAAAGAGGGGAAGAGAGAGAGCAAAAGAGGGGGGAGAGAGAAAAAAAGAGAGGGGGAGAGAGAGAGCAAAAGAGGGAGGGAGAGAGAGCAAAAGAGAGGGGGAGAGAGAGCAAAAGAGAGGGGGAGAGAGAGCAAAAGAGAGGGGGAGAGAGAGAGAGCAAAGAGGGGGGAGAGAGCAAAAGAGGGGGGAGAGTGCAAAAGAGAGCTGAGAGAGAGCGCAAAAGAGAGAGGGGAGAGAGTGCAAAAGAGAGGGGAGAGAGAGCGCAAAAGAGAGGGGAGAGAGAGCAAAAGAGGAGAGAGAGACAAAAGAGAGGGAGAGAGAGAGAGCAAAAAGAGAAAAGGGAGAGAGAGAGCAAAAGAGGAGGGAGAGAGAGAGCAAAAGAGAGGGGGGAAAGAGAGAAAGCGAGCAAAAGAGGGGGGAGAGAGAGAGAGCAAAAGAGGAGAGAGAGAGCAAAAGAGGAGAGCGAGAGCAAAAGAGGAGAGAGAGAGCAAAAGAGAGGAGAGAGAGAGCAAAAGAGAGGAGAGAGAGAGCAAAAGAGAGGAGGGAGAGAGTGTAAAAGAGAGGAGGGAGAGAGAGAGCAAAAGAGGGGGGAGAGAAAGAGCAAAAGCGGGGGGAGAGATAAAAAGAGAGCGGGGAGAAAGAAAAAGAGAGGGGGGAGAGAGAAAAAAGAGAAGGGGGAGAGAGTGCAAAAGAAGGAGGGCGAGTGAGCAAAAGAGAGGGGGAGAGAGAGAGAGACCAAAAGAGGGGGGAGAAAGCAAAAGAGAGCTGAGAGAGAGCGCAAAAGAGAGTGGTGAGAGAGCAAAAGAGAGTGGAGAAAGAGCGCAAAAGAGAGGGGTAGAGAGCGCAAAAGAGAGGGGGAGAGAGCGCAAAAGAGAGGGGGAGAGAGCGCAAAAGAGAGGGAGAGAGAGCGCAAAAGAGAGGGGGAGAGGGCGCAAAAGTGAGGAGGAGAGAGCTTTTGCGCTCTCTCCCCCCTCTCTTTTGCGTTCTCTCTCTCTTTTGTGCTCTGTCTCTCCCCCCTCTTTTGCACTCTCTCCCCCTCTCTTTTGCGCTCTCTCTCTCCCCCTCTCTTTGGCGCTCTCTCTCTCCCCCTCTCTTTTACGCTCTCTCTCTCTCCCCCTCTCTTTGGCGCTCTCTCTCTCCCCCTCTCTTTTACGCTCTCTCTCTCTCCCCCTCTATTTTGCGATCTCTCTCACACCCTCCTCTTTTGCGCTCTCTCCCCCTCTATTTTGCTCTCTCTTTCTCTCCTTTTTTGTGCTCTCTCACCATCCCTCTCTTTTGCTCTCTCTCTCTCTCTCTCTCTCTCCACCCCTCTCTTTTGCTCTCTCTCTATCCCCTCTCTTTTGCACTCTCTCCCCCTCTCCCCCCCTCTCTTTTGCTCTGTCTCTCTCCCCTCCTCTTTTGCTCTCTCTCTCCCCTCTCTTTTGCTCTTTCTCTCCATCCCTCTCTTTTGCTCTCTCTCTCCCCCTCTCTTTTTCTCTCTCTTCCCTCTATTTTGCTCTTTCCCCTCTATTTTGCTCTCTCTCCCCCCTCTCTTTTTCTCTCTATCCCCCCTCTCTTTTGCTCTCTCTCTCCCCCCTCTCTTTTGCTCTCTCTCTCCCCCCTCTCTTTTGTTCTCTCTCTCCCCCCTCTCTTTTGCTCTCTCTCTCCATCCCTCTCTTTTGCTCTCTCTCTGTCTCTCCCCCTCTCTTTTTCTCTCTCTTCCCTCTCTTTTGCTCTTTCCCCTCTATTTTGCTCTCTCTCCCCCCTCTCTTCTGCTCTTCCCCCTCTCTTTAGCTCTTTCCTATCTCTTTTTGGCCTTTTATATAATAGGATATATATATATATATATATATATATATATATATATATATGTGTGTGTGTGTGCGTATTTAAAATAAAAATAACATGGGCATTTTCCTGTATGTGAAGAACATTGGAATGTGAAATATTAAAAACTCCTGTCAGGTTAGTGTGCGAGTGATAAGTGTGAGATTTTTTTCTCTCCATTGAAGTCTTTGGGGAGAAAAAGTTAGTGTGGGTGAGATATCCGAGGTCCTGAAGTTAGCGCAAATTAGGTTTTCTATAAAAATAATATAAGAAAATCCAGCAAAGAAAAGCATATATAAGCTAAATTAAACTAAAACATATCATATAATAAATATTACAGTGTCGGGAGTAAGATAATTGCTCTGCTTTATTATTTGTATCAAATGACATCAAATTATTTTTTAATTTACTTGAAACAAATTTAGGTAATTGCAAAAAATGCTGATATAGTTTAGCAGCTTTTTTCTTTCTTTCCAATACTCTGGTGTTTAATAAAGCTGCTTCATATTTCCATGGTGATAGTTTTTTCTGGGCCTGTCTAATTTTTCTCATGTTTTAAAACACGATCTTTAAAAACATCATCAAATGATAATAATTCTACACATTTCTTAATGTGTATTATGGAAAGATCTATTTTATAATTCAAAGTCTATTCATTATATGCAGTATTTTGAATTACTCCTTCACACAAGCTTGTTGCTCTGGTATCTAATGTGCGCTCTTGATTAAATTAATCTTCATGTTCCTTTGCAACATAATTATATTAGTTTTAATTTTGTTCTCTAATAACACATAATAAACACTTTTTTATTGAGTAAAGTCCATCCCCCACTAGCAACACTTTTTCCTATTATATAGGTGTCAGTAATGATTATAAAAATAATAATCACAAAGGTTTAGCAGTTGTGCAAAGTCTGTGAGGATTTTAAAATGCAGTAAGATATTTACATGCAACATTTACAGTATATATATATACACAGTATATACACAGTATATATATATATATATATATATATGTGTGTGTGTGTGCGCATGTATGTGTGTGTGTATGTATGACAGTGTGTTTGTGTGTGTATTTGTGGATGTATGTCTGTGTGTGTGTGTATGTATGAGTGTGTGTATATGTGTGTGTGTGTGTGTACTGTATGAGTGTGTGTCTCTATGTATGTGTGTAAATACAGTCACAAAAGGACCAGCTGACATCATTGCACAAAAAGGAATTCACAGGCAAGGATATTGCTGCTACTAATATTGCACCTAAATCATCAAGAACTTCAAGGAGAGAGGTTCAATTGTTGTGAAGAAGGCTTCAGGGCACCCAAGAAAGTTTTCTAAAGTTGATTCAGCTGCAGGATCGGGGCACCACTAGTGCAGAACTTGCTCAGGAATGGCAGCAGGCAGATGTAAGTGCATTTGCACGCACAGTGAGGCGAAGACTTTTGGAGGATGGCCTGGTGTCAAGAAGGGCAGCAAAGAAGCCATTTCTCTCCAGGAAAAACATCAGGGATAGACTGATATTCTGCAAAAGGTACAAGGATTGGACTGCTGAGGACTGAGGTAAAGTAATTTTCTCTGATGAATCCCCTTTTCTGATTGTTTGGGGCATCTGGAAAAAAAACCTTGTCCAGAGAAGAAAAAGTGAGCACTACCATCAGTCCTGTGTCATGCCAACAGTAAAGCATCCTGAGACCATTCATGTGTGGGGTTGCTTCTCAGCCAAGGGAGTGGGCTCACTCAAAATTTTGCAGAACAACACAGCCACGAATATAGAATGGTACAAAAACATCCTCCAAGAGCAACTTCTCCCAACCATTCAAGAACAGTTTAGTGACGAACAATGCCTTTTCCAGCATGATAGAGCACCTTGTCATAAGGCAAAAATGATAACTAAGTGGCTTGTGGAACAAAAGATCAAAATTTTGGGTCCATGGCCAGGAAACTCCCCAGACTCTAATCCCATTGAGAACTTGTGGTAAATCCTCAAGAGGCAGGTGAACAACCCCCCCCCCCCCCCCCATATTCTGGCAAACTCCAAGCATTGATTATGCATGAATGGGCTACCATCAGTCAGGATGAGGCCCAGAAGTTGATTGACAGTATGCCATGGCGAATTGCAGAGGTCTTGAAAAAGAAGGGTCAACACTGCAAATATTGACTCTTAGCATAAATTTAATGTAATTGTCAATAAAACATTTGACACTTATGAAATGCTTGTAATTATACTTCTAAAAACACTAAAACAGCAGACTTTGTGAAAATTAATATTTGTGTCATTCTCAAAACTTTTGGCCAGGATGTGTAAGTATGTATGTGTATGTGTGTATGTATGAGCGTGTGTGTTTGTGTATATATATATATATGCGCGTGTGTATATATATATATTGGTATATATTGGTATATATATATATATATATATATATATATTGGTATATATATGTACTGTATATATATATATATATATATATATATATGTGTGAGTGTATGTATGAGTGTTTGTGTGTGTATGTGTGTATGCATTAGTGTGTGTGTAATGTATATGTGTGTGTATGTATGTATGTGTGTGTGTGTGTGTATTTATGAGCGTGTGTGAAAAATATATTTGTGTGTATGTATGCGTGTGTGTATGTATGAGTATGTGTATATGTGTGTGTGTATAAATGTATGTGTGCATAGGTGTGCGGACAGGGTGTGCCATTTGTGTGCCAAATGCTGCTAACACTAAACTAAGCTAAATGACACAACCGTGTGATTTTTTACCAGTGCACCGCTGTCACCTAGGGCCACTTGGAACTGAAAGAAAAAAAAAGTACTGAAAGACCTTCAGGCTCGCCGGAAACAAAAGTTAAGAAGCAGGGGTCATAAGACCTCTGCTGCTTAACTCATCCACCACCTCTTGTTATGCTTGTGGGATACTCCACTATCAGACTGAACTCGGCCAGTAATCTTCTTATCCCGGCATCGAGCCGGAATGATTGAGCGGTGCAGCTTGACATAGCCCCCCTCTCAAGGGTTCCCTCCTGGAACCAGTGTTGGCCTCAAAGGATGAGCAGCATGGAATCTGGAGACCAAAGATGGAGCATGCACATCACGGGCAGGAACCCAGGAATGATCTGCCACAGAGTAACCCTTCCAATGTATCAGATACTACAGTTGTCTGCATCTGTATCTTGAGTCCAGGATCTTAGCTACCTCATATTCAGGGTCACCACGGACCAGGAGCGGAGGAGGAGGAGCTTGGAGCCGGGTATATCTATTCCTGATATAAGGCTTGAGTAGTGAGATGTGGAAGACTGGGTGTATGCGCAGGGTTTTTGGCAAGGCCACTTTGTAGGCAACAGGAGATCATCTTCAGGACTTTGTAGGGACCGATAATTCAAGGCCCCAATTTGTGAAAGGGTTGACGTAGACTAATATGTCGAGTAGAGACCCAAACACGTTCACCTACTGAGATGGCACGTACAGAAGCTCTATGACGATCAGCAAACTTTTTATATCTAGAGACAGCTGAATGTAGCTGAGAGCGAATACGTTGCCAATGAGTGGTGAGTTCAGTAACATGATGGTCTGCAGCAGGAACCCCAGTGGACTGAGAAGAAAGAGGGAAGACACAAGGTTGATACCCTGCTGTGGCTTGAAATGGAGAACATCATAGAGAAGAGTTCCAATGAGTGTTTCTTGCCAGCTAAGGGCAGCAAGTCAGACCAATTGCTATGGAGAGAATTGACGAAGGCTCTAAGGTAGGCCTTGAGATATTGGTTTACCCTCTCAGTTAGTCCATTGGTTTGAGGATGGTAGCCAGAAGACAAGGAAACAGTGGTTCCAATCAACTTGAAAAAGGCTCTCCAAAAGGTAGAGATGAATTGTGGTCCTCTGTCGGAAATAATATTCACAGGAATGCCATGAAGTCGTACCACATGCAAGAGAAAAAGAGACGATAATTCCTGAGCCGATGGCAGTTTCGTTAAGGGTACAAAATGAGCCAGTCTGGAGAACCAATCCACCACAACCCAGATAACTGTATGGTGGTCAGAAGGTGGGAGGTCCACAATGAAGTCCATAGTTATTTGTGTCCATGGTTGTTTGGGAATGGACAATGGTTGGAGCAATCCAGGAGACAAGGTTCGGGGAGTTTTGTTGGCAGCAAGTTGTGCAGGCTTTCACATAATCCTGATCATCAGACTTCATAGTAGGCCACCATACATGTTGGGAAAAACGCTTAATGGTTCTAGTCAAACCAGGATGTCCTGAGAGTTTACTATCATGAGCCCAAGATAGCACAGGGGTGTGTAGGTTCAAAGGCACAAAGAGGATATTGGAGGCCACAGGGGGCTCCAGGAGGTTTACTGGACTGGGCACGTTGCAGTCTTTGCAGAAGGGTGGTAATTTAGTTGAGCAACCACACAGGAGGTAGGTATGATGTGTTCAATAGGAGCTTCAGAGGAATCACTTGAGTGAGGGAACTGACGGGAAAGGGCGTCTGCCTTCTTGTTTTTGGCCCCGGGAAGTTACAAGACCACAAAGTTAAAACGGGAAAATAACAAGGCCCACATGGCCTGTCGAGGATTGAGTCGATGAGCAGTCTCTAGGTAAGTCAGATTCTTGTGGTCGGTGAGAATCTGAATGAGATTGGCGGTGCCCTCTAACCAATGACACCATTCAGTCAAGGCCATCTGAATAGCTAAGAGTTCACGATTACCCACATTGTAATTCCTCTCTGCAGGAGAAAAAGGCTACAGGGTGTGAATTGGGAGTCAAGGGATCCCTTTGGGTTAGAACTACTCCAGCCCCTATCTCGGAGGCATCAACCTCTAAAGTGAACTGTAGATCAGAATGGCGGAGCACAGGAGCAGAACAGAAATTTATTCAGATGAGAGAAGGCATTAATGACTTCAGGAGGCCAATGTTTACAGTCTTTGTTCCATTTTGTAAATTCAGTGAGTGGAGCGACTGTTTGAGAAAAGTTCTGTATAAACTTGCGGTAATAATTGGAGAACCCCAAGAATCTCTGTAGTTCCTTTAATGAAGTAGGTTGAGGCCATTCTAGAACTGCGAAGAGTTTAGCAGGATTCATGGCAAAACCCTCCTTCGAGATGACATAACTTAGGAACTGGATCTGGACTTGGTCAAACTCACATTTTTATAGCTTGGCTACCAAAGAATTGTCTCTGAGACGTTGAAGTACCGCCTCACAAGCTTATGATGCTCCTCCACAGTGGAAGAGAAAACAAGGATGTCATCTAGATAGAGGAGGTCACGGAAGACAACATTGACAAATGCCTGGAAGATTGCAGGGGCGTTACACAGCCCAAAGGTATTCTTAATGCCCTGATCTTGTGTTGAAGTCTTCCATTCATGGCCTGGGAAGATACAAACCAGGTTGTATGCCCCAGTCTAGCTTGGTGAAGAAGCGAGCATCCTGGAGTGAGTCATACAGTTCGGTGATCAAAGGAATGGGATAGCGATTCTTAATAGTTATGTTGTTCAAGGCCCTGTAGTTGATGCAAGGTCTGAGTCCACCATGCTTCTTACTGATGAAAAAGAAGCCTGCCCCAGCAGGAAAGGAGGAATGGCGAATGAAACCTTTAGCTGGGTTCTCTTGGATGTACTCCTCCATAGATTTGGTTTTAGCTTTGGAGAGTGGATAAGTCCTCCCTTTAGGAAGTGGGGCTCCGGAAAAGAGGCTGATCTTGCAGTCATAAAGGCTGTGGGGTGGGAGCACGTTGGCTGCTTTTTTCTCCAACACATCTGCGAAGTCTGCATATACTGAGGGAAGGTTGGGAGGAGTCTGTATACTGGCTATGGGAATGCAAAGCAGAGGAGTGACTTAAGCAAGGCAGGAGTGGAAACAGGAGGTACCCCAGGAGGCCAGTTGTCCTTCCGCCCAGTCGAACTGTGGGTTGTGTATCCGAAGCCAAGGTAGACCAAATATGACAGGCTGTGCTGAAGAATGAATGACCTCGAACTGCAGCTGTTCGGTATGAAGGACTCCCTCAGGGTCAGGAGTGCTGACTCAAAATCGATCAACCCTGAACCAAGGAGGTTGCCATCCAGAGTAGTTATTTTCAGACAAGGTTTTTCCTGCAGAAGAGGTAAGCCAGCTTGAATCATAAAACGGTGATCCAGAAAATCTCCAGCTGCCCCTGAATCAATAAAGGCTTGAGTGTGGACAGTATTCTGAAAGAAGGTAAGGGTAACAGGTAACAAAATCCGAGGAGTGAGGGGATTTAGTAGAGATCATGCTTAGAGGTACCCCAGTGTTATCCCCTAAGCATTGACTTTTCCCGGCCGAATGTCACAGTTCTTTAGTTGGTGGGAGATAGAACCACAATAAAAGCATAGTCTAAATCTCCTTCTTCTCTGTCTTTCAGACTCTGAGGGTTTGAAGGAGGAAAGATCCATGGGTTCCTCTACAGGGGTGGCTGGTGAAGTAGAAGGGGTAGAGGACACTGCAGAAACCGGATGAATAAAAGGACGGGAGGGAAGGATTCTCTGAGTTCTGTCTCTCTCAGTTTGTCTCTCCTGGAAGCGAATCTAGACTGATACAAAGTGTTATAAAGTCATCCAAAGAAGAGGGAATATCACGATAAGTGAGTTCATCTTTGATGCATTCATGCAGACCCCTCCTAAAGGCTGCCTTGAGGGCACTGCCATCCCAACTGGTCTCTAGTGCCAAGGAGCCAAGGAGCCTTGACTGGTGAGACTGAAAGGTGTGAGGATCATTGCGGAAGTGCAGCCTGCATTTGTTAAGAAAACCCCTGCAATCAGTAGTACCTTCATACTTGTCAGGCAATGATATCCAGGGTATACTTCCAGAAGCAGAGGAAGAAGCCACAGTAACAAGTAAAGAAAGTTGAGTGGTTATAGCCTCTAGCTTGTGTGGTATGGGTTCCCAACATCTGTCCCTGAAGATAAACTGCTCTTGCCACCTCATCTAGCTCCATGGCCCAAGTATAATGTTATGCTCGTGGGATACTCCACTATCAGACCAAACTCTGCAAGTAGTCTTCTTATTCCAGCGTCGAGCCAGAATGATAGAGAATATCCCAGAGAAGAGAAAGTTCGCAAGATGAGATAAATAGCACTCACCACAGGCCGGATAGTCTTCAGCGGCAACGGTAAAGCAGTCCAAATGTAAACCACTAGAGTGGTCAGGCAGGCAGGGTTTGGCAACGGTAAAGCAGTCCAAGGGTAATCCACTAGAATAGTCAGGCAGGCAGGGTTTGGCAATGGTGAAGCAATCCAGGACAATAGGGGTTAATCAGGCAGAGTAGTCAGACAAGCAAAGTTCAGCAACAGTAAATCAATCCAGCAATTTAGGATTTAATTTAGGGTTTAATTAGGCAGAGTAGTCAGACAAGCAACGAGCAAGGAAGGAGACGCCGCGCCCCTAGCAATGGCTAGAGTGGCGCGGCGTGACACCTCTGGGGAGGCGGACAGCAATCATCTCGATTGACACCCCCTGCTAGCGGACGATTGGCCACGAATGTGCAGGGGGCGACATTGAACAAGCATTTCACCATAAAAGCTTGTGCAATGATAAATGCCACAGCGAATGATGTCCGTCCGACATTTCATAAATCTACTCCTAATAGTGAATACGCTGCACAGTATGATGATGAGTATTTATACACTGATGAGTATGCTGCACAGTCCTGGGCATCCACAGAATTTTTAGGAGGGGGGGGAGGCAGATAGGGCAATAAAGTGAAATATGTGCAGATAACACACACTTGATATATATATATATATATATATATATATAGTTATCAGGGGTTGAAAATTATTTCTAAATGCTACTAAAACTAGTTTACTAGTGCAGTATCAATTTTGGAGTCCCTATATGCTAAACTTTAATACACTTTTATGCATTTTTTTTAAGTGTGTAATAAAATGATTGCTTTGTTTCTTTTCTGTATTGCTCCGTTTCTTATTAGTACTGCACCCTGTTTAACGCTGCATACAATGTTGAGGTTACAAACGATAATAATAATAATGATAAAAAAGGACTTAATATTAGTTAATGTGATGGTAAGCTTTACATCTTTTGAAATCAGGTCTGGAATCTAAGCAATATTTTAGAGGGACCTTAATTGATCACTTCTAATAAAGATGCACTGTAATATACTTTTTAATCTAGCTGTGCTATTCCACTTAAAAAACAAAATGTATGCTTACCTGATAAATTTCTTTCTTTCCGGATATGGTGAGTCCACAGCTTGAGTAATTACTGTTGGGAATATCACTCCTGGCCAGCAGGAGGAGGCAAAGAGCACCACAGATAAACTGCTATCACTCCGTTACCCCCATCCCCCAGTCATTTGACTGAAGGGAAATGGAGAAAAAGGAGTAACACAAGGTGTAGAGAAGCCTGAGGTTATAGTCAAAAAAACAACTGCCTTAAAATAAAAGGTGGGGCCGTAGACTCACCATATATGGAAAGAAATACATTTATAAGGTAAGCATACATTTTGTTTTTCTTTCCTCAGATATGGTGAGTCCACGGCTTGAGTAATTACTATTGGGAACCAATACCCAAGCTCAAGGACACGGATAAATATGGAGGAACAAGACAGGCAGTCCTAAACTGAAGGCACCACCACTTGAAGAAACTTTCTCCCAAAAGAAGGCTCAGCCGAGGCAAAAATATCAAATTTGGAAAATTTGGAAAAAGTATGTAGAGAAGACCAAGTTGCAGCCTTGCAAATTTGTTCCACAGAGGCTTCATTTTTGAAAGCCCAAGAAGAGGAAACAGCTCTTGTGAAATCAACCCTAATTCTCTCAGGAGGCTGCTGTCCAGCAGTCTCATAAGCTATATGAATTATACTTCATAACCAAAAAGAAAGAGTAGTAGCAGTAGCTTTCGCTTTCTGACCTTTACGTTTCTCAGAGAAACAGACAAAGAGGGCAGAGGACTGGCGAAAACCCTTAGTGGCCTATAAGTAGAATTTAAGAGCATGTACAACATCCAAATTGTGTAACAAACGTTCTTTTGAAGAAGAAGGATTAGGACGCAGAGAGGGAACAACAATTTTCTGATTTATATTTCTATTAGAAACAACCTTAGGAAGGAAACCTAACCGCCTTATCAGCATGAAAAATAAGATAAGGGGAATCACACTGCAGAGCTGAGAGTTCTGAGACTCTTTGAGCAGAAGAGATAGCAACAAGAAACAAAACCTTCAAAGATAACAACTTAATGTCTATGGAATGCAATGGCTCAAACGGAGCCATCTGTAAAACTTTAAGAACAAGGTTAAGGCTCCAAGGAGAAGCAACAGACTTAAAGACAGGCCTGATTTTGACCAGGGCCTGACTAAAAGATTGCACATCTGGCTCATTCGCCAAACGTTTATGTAGTAAAACTGATAAAGTAGAAATCGGACCCTTCAGGGTACTGACTGACAATCCCTTCTCCAGGCCTTCCTGAAGAAAAGATAAAATTCTAGGAATTCTAATTCTACTCCAAGAGTAGCCCTCGGATTCACAACAATATAGATATTTACGCCATATCTTATGGTAAATCTTTCTAGTTACAGGCTTGCAAGCCTGAATCATGGTCTCAATCTCCAAGCAGTCAGCTTCAGAGAAACGAGATTTGGATGAAGGAAGGGGCACTGAATCAGGAGGCCCTTCCTCAGAGGTAGTCTCCAAGGTGGGAGAGATGACATCTCCACTAGGTCTGCAAACCAGATCCTGTGAGGCCACGCAGGGGCTATTAGAATCACCAACGCCCTTTCCTGTTTGATATGAGCAATGACTCGTGGATGGAGAGCAGATGGAGGAAACAGGTATGCCAACCTGAAAACCCAAGGAACCGCCAGAGCATCTATCAGAATGGCCTGCGGATCTCTTGACCTTGAACCGTACCCTGGAAGCTTGGCGTTCTGATGGGACACCATCAGATGTAACTCTTGCACCCCCCATTTGAGGACTAAGCTGGGAAACACCTCAGGATGGAGTTCCCTCTCCCCAGGATCAAAAGTCTGTCTGCTCAGAAAATCCGCTTCCCAGTTGTCTACTCCTGGAATGTGGATGGCAGATAGACAGCAATTGTGGGTCTCTGCCCACTGAAAAATCCGAGTAACCTCCTTCATGGCTAAGGAACTCCGAGTTCCTCCCTGGTGATTAATGTAAGTGGTTATGTTGTCTGACTGGAACCTGATAAACTGGCCTGAGGCCAACTGAGGCCAAGCCAATAGAGCATTGTAAATCACCCTCAACTCCAAGATGTTAATGGGAAGAGCAGACTCCTCCCGAGTCCAAAGGCCCTGAGCTTTTAATGAGTTCCAGACTGCTCCCCAGCCCAGCAGTCTGGCGTCCATGGTCACGATCACCCAGGAAGGTCTCCGAAAGCATGTGCCCTGAGACAGATGTTCCTGAGAAATCCACCATGGGAGAGAGTCCCTTGACGAATGATCTAACTCTATTCTCTGAGATAGATCTGCATGGTTGCCATTCCATTGTCTGAGCATGCACAACTGGAGAACTCTCAAATGGAATCGAGCAAAAGGAATGATGTCCATGGAAGCCACCATCAGAGCGATTACCTCCATACATTGAGCCACTGAAGGATAAGCAGTAGCCTGAAGAGAGAGGAAAGAGGAAATGATTCAGTTTTTCCTGACCTCTGTCAAAAAAATCTTCATCAAAAGAGAATCTATTATGGTCCCTAAGAACACAGATTCACATTCCATCCATGGGAACGAAGAAAAGACAACAATATCTCTTTGTGAGATTTTGCTTGTTGAAAAGATGGCACCTGAACCAATATATCATCCAGGTAGGGTGCCACAGTAATTCCATGAGAATTCCATGAGAATAGATCACTGCCATAAGAGCCCCCAGACCCTTTGAAAAAATATGGGAGCCATGGCTAGACCAAATGGAAGGGCCACAAACTGGAAATGTTTGTCCAAAAAGGCAAATCTCAGAAATCTGTGATGGTCCCTGTGAATAGGAACATGAAGATATGCATCATTTAGGTCTATGGTTGTCATGAACTGACCCTCTTGTACTAAAGGAAGAATGGAGCGTATAGTCTCCATCTTGAAGGATGGAACTTTGAGAAACTTGTTTAGACACTTCAAGTCTAGAATGGGACAGAAAGTTCCCTCTTTTTTGGGAACCACAAATAGGTTGGAGTAGAACCCGAGACCCTGTTCCTGCACTGGAACTATCTCTCCCAGGGAGGAAAGATGTTGTATACATTTCAAGAATGCCTCTTTCTTTATTTGATCTGCAGATAATCTTGAGAGATGGAATCTGCCTCTGGGAGGAAAAGTCTTGAATTCCAATTTGTAACCCTGGGATACTATGTCCACAGTTCAGGGATCTGGGAAATCTCGTATCCAGGCTTGAGAGAACTGGGAAAGTCTGCCCCCACCTGATCCGATGCCGGATCGGGGGCAAAACCTTCATGCTGATTTGGAATCAGCTGTGTTTTTTTTAATTGTTTCCCCTTATTCCAACAAAAATTACTCTGACATCCTTTAGGCCTATTCTTCTTATCTTGAGGTAGAAAAGACCCCTTTCCACCCGTAATATCAGAGATAATTTCTGCCAAAACTGGGTCCAAACAAGGTTTCGCCTTTGTATGAAATCGCCACAAGCTTGACTTTAGAGGAAACGTTCACAGACCAGGATTTCAACCATAATGCCATGTTTGCTAGGACAGCAAAACTAGAAGTTTTAGCCCCTAGTCTAACAACCTGTAAAATGGCATCTGCAATAAAGGAATTGGCCAACTTAAGAGCTTTATTCCTATCTTGAATTTCATCCAAGGAAGTCTCTACTTGAAGAGAATCAGACAAGGTGTCAAACCAATAAGATGCCGCACTAGTCACAGTGGCAATACACACCGCAGGTTGCTATTGGAGACCTTGATGAACATAAATCTTTTTCAAATAAGCCTCCAGCTTCTTGTCTATCGGATCCTTAAAAGAGCAACTATCCTCAATAGGAATAGTGGTTCTCTTAGCCAGAGTGAAAATGGCCCCTTCAACTTTGGGTACAGTATACCAAGGGTCTTTAATGGAGTCCTCGACAGGAAACATTTTCTTAAAAATGGGAGACGGGGAAAAAGACAACCCTGGTTTCTCTCATTCCTGTGAGATAATCTCCCTAGCACGGTCCGGCACAGGAAAAACCTCCAAAGTGGAAGGTTCATCAAAGAAACTATTAAGCTTACTATATTTCTTAGCAGTGACAACAACAGGGGTATTGGAGTAATTTAAAGTGGCTAAAACCTCCTTTAAACAATACACAAAGGTGTTCAAGCTTAAATCTGAAGGATACAACCTCAGTCTCAGAAGAAGGAATTATACTGTCCGAATCTGAGATTTCACCCTCAGAAAGTCCTGATGTATCTTCCTCATCAGACTTATGAGAAAGGGCAACTTGGGAAGCAGAACTGAGGACAGGAACCTTACTTTCTGAATTTCTAGATTTCCTCTTGCGTTTTCCCTGTAATCTGGGAATGGCAGCTAATGCCGCAGATACAGTTGAAGATACCTGGGCAGCAATTTCTGCTTTTAAATAAACTCCACTAGGAGTTATAGAGGAACCACAGGGCACTGCATGTAACGCCATTGAGGCTTGGGACATAGCCGGAGAAAGTTGAGGTATTATTTTAACAGCATCATCCTGAGAGACATTAGGCTCAAAAATGTTACCTTTATTTTGCAAGGTTTTCTTGACACATGAACAAAATTGCATAGGAGTTGCAATTTGTGCATCTAAACATAAGCATGAATTCATGAGAGCAGGCTCTTGCTCCATATCAGACATCTTGTGAAACAGTAAATAAACTTGTACAGATAAGTTTAAAAGATTTTAATATTCAATTAAAATAAGCCAAGGAAAAAATACAATTTAAATTTTATCCCAAATTAGGATTGATCCCAAGCTAAAATGATGTAAGAAAAGTTAAGAAAAAAACATTTAATAAACATCAAATAAACTTCTAAAATACCCCTCAGGCAACCCCACACCTTAAGGTGCCTTACACCGCTACCAATTAAGACCGGACCACCCAGAAATTGATAAAAACTACTTTTTCCTCAGAAACGTTATGAAGTAAAGCCGGTCATGTGACCGCAACTGCCAAGCTCAAATTACTGCTGCAACACAGAGAGGCACTACTTCCTGGTACACTGAGTACCAGAAATAACCGTTTTTTCAAACCTGACAGTTTAAAATGTTGCATTGTTTTATTTTATAGCAAATGGGAACTTAATAAGCTGCTGAAATAGAAAATTAAAGGGACATTAAACACTTTGAGATGGTAATATAAAATGATAAATTGTTTATATAAAATATACTTTCATTATTTATTTTGTCCTTTTTGCCTATAATTCCATTCTGAAATTGTGAGCTTTTCAGTTCCTGTTAGAAATGGAAGTGCAGAACACTGTTAAATCCAGCACAACCATTGGCTGCACACTCTAATGACCTATGTATAACTGTCCTTAATTGGCCACAGCAGAAAAGGTAACACAAGTTAGGCAAGTTGGCAGCTCTCAGTGTTTTATAGATACTAAAACTTTACACTTATTTTGTCACTTTTTAAACAACTAATGAAACTTTAAAAAATACATCATCATGTTAGTCATGGACTAAACTTTTCTTTGAATGCATCATTCTATCTAGCATGTATTTAGTGTTTAATGTCCCTTTAAGCCTTACTTTCAGTTTAAACTTGTATTGTTTTATCAAGTAAAGATGTGTCAGAAAATAAAGCCTAATAAAAACATTTTACCCTTTCTTTTTAAAAATAGTTTAAATGTTACTCTCACACATGCTACAGTGCCTGCTTCATGCCCCAGTGTAACCCATACAACAGGATTATCTATGTCCCAATAAAAAAGCAGTGTTTTTAATTTGTTAAGTGCATGGTCTCCCCAACTGCAAGAAAAAGCACTTACCTGCTCTGCTGTCCGGCATGTAGATAGAAACAAGGTATGAGAGGACACAGTTCCTCACAGAGACCTTTGAAAAAGAAAGAACAGAGTAGCCAACTCTGGCTTTCTAAACTAGGGCAGCAATTGTTAGGAAAACGCAGTAAGTACCTCTTTACAAGTTCCTAATTGCTTTAAAGCCACCACTACCCGACTGCAAGGAATGACGTGGAACACGGCTACACCCCAAAACTTGCTTGTAGATTAAGTCAAAATTTTTCATCAGACACTTAAACTTTACCTCCTCCATGAACCAAATGTAAAGAGAATGACTGGGGGCTGTGGGTAAGGGAGTGATACTTAGCAGTTTAACTGTGGTGCTCTTTGCCTCCTCCGGTTGGCCAGGAGTGATATTCCCAACAGTAATTACTCAAGCCGTGGACTCACCATATCTTAGTATAGTAAACTAATTTTTTTGGTAAGTTAACTGTTTGAATTGTTCTTCAATTGGTGCTCTAGCTGTACTGCACTTTTTTGGTGGCTAGAGCACCAATTGGAGAACAGTTCAAACCGTTAGCTCACTAAAGAAAAAAAGGAGTTTTGAAGTGGACAGCTGGGGCACAGGGGATTAGAATGGCATGACTAGATTAAAAAGTAAGTTACAGCGCATCTTAATTAGTAGAGATCAATTAGAATCCATCTAAAATATTGCTTAGATTCTGGACCTGATTTTATAACGTGTAAAGTTTACCATCACTTTAACTGGTGTTAAAAGCTTTACCCAAACGTTGCTAGTGTTAAACCGTAGATCAATGTATTAAAAATGGGCATTAAAGTTTACCACCAAGTGTTTATTGGTTCCTACCACCTAAAGCTGATGTAATGCAAAAGGGATAAGCCAAATAAAAAATGCTGCTTATTGTGTGTTATTAGTAATGTAACATGGGCATTTTACCACCAGCATTTCACTGCTTTTGAGCCAAAATCATTCTTATATTTTTGTGTGCAAAAGACAACACCTTTTTTAGTAATGTATGTAACAATACACATGTACACAGAGACACATGCCTTCTTTAGTGCTTGGTATGTGACTTATCTATACATTTATCTTAAATCTTTTTGACTTTACTTTGGCACTTTTTTTGGACAATGTTAACCATCGAATGCTCTAAAAAAAAATATATTTTCAAGCATCTTATCATTTATATTACTTATATTACCAGACTTTATGTCCTAGTAGAGGTTCAATTTCACCTTTGAAAACTCTTTGTCCCCTGCTGACTCAAATGCATGTGAAAAATCACAAAATAGTATGTACAAAGGCAATTAACACATATCCCTTATAATGAGGCAGTTAAAGGATGTCTGAAGTAGATATCAGTCACTTTTATATGTCAGAAAGTGAAATGGCACACTGTCCTAAGAGGTTGAACCTCAAAACACGTTGTTTGTCTAATAGTCTGGCCAGATTTAGAAAAGTAGATTCATTTGATTTGTGGATCTCCAATTTAATGCAAGTCTCGTTGTTTTTATGTATTATTTTATTATGTTATAACATTGTTTTGCCCCTGTTCTGGAATTTGCATATTGGAACTACTAGAAAGATGAGGAAAAGGCTGACCCAACACAAATAAAATATAAGCTGTTGTAATACCACTGCTCCCATTTCAGGAAATGTTTTGTTAGCCAGTCACAATATAAATCAGCTATGATGGCAGATAATTGATAATGTGACTATCCCTAGGAGAGGGGGCAATAGGGAATTATAGGCCTATTGGATACATAAATTAAAGGCAATGAAACCTAAGCGGTTACATAAAGAGTTGGACATACCAAATTTTTGTTAAAGGACCAGTCAACACTGTAGCTTTGCATAATCAACAAATGCATGATAAGAAGACAATGCAATAGCACTTAGTCTGAACTTCAAATGAGTAGATTTTTGTTAAATAAATTGTAAAGTTATGACTATTTCCACTCCCCCTGTATCATGTGACAGCCATCAGCCAATCACAAATGCATATACGTATATGCTTTGGATTCTTGCACATGCTCAGTAGGAGTTGGTGACTTAAAAAGTGTAAATATAGAAAGACTGTGCACATTTTATTAATGGAAGTAAATTGGAAAGTTGCTTAAATTTGCATGCTGTATCTGAATTGTGAAGTTTAATTTTGACTTGAGTGTCCCTTTAAAGATTAGATTTTTCTCTAAGATGGTGTTTTCTTTCATGATTCAGATAGAGCATGCGATTTTAAACAACTTTCCATTTTATTTCTATTATCAAATTGGCTTCATTCCTATGGTAGTCATTGTTGAAGAGATACCTAGGTAGGCGTCTGGAGTACTACATGACAGTGAATAGTGCCACCATCTAATGTTCTTGCTAGTAAATAACATTCTTGTAAAACTGCTGCCATATAGTGTCCCACCACGAGCATGCTCCTCAGTTTACGTCCCTGTTTATCAACAAAGGATACCAATAGAGCAAAGAAAAATTGGTAATAGGAGTAAAATAGAAGTTGGTTAAAATGGCATGCACTATCTGAATCATGAAAGAAACATTTTGGGTTTCATGTGACTTTAAACCATCTTTGTAGTGTTTGGCCTATATTTGATATAAATTACTTGGAAACATAGACACATAGGGGCTGATTTAACATGCTGCGAATGCAGCTGTTTCCGCGCTCACGGGAAACTTAAGTTAAGAAGCAGCGGTCATAAGATCGCTGCTCCTTAACTCATCTGCCACATCTGAGGTGGCGGACAGCAATCATCCCGTTTAGATACGATCCGGATGATTGACAGCCCCTGCTTGCAGCTGATTGGCTGCAAATGTGCAGGGGTTGGCATTGCACAAGCATTTCATTAGAAATGCTTGTGCAATGTTAAATGCATATTTTGCTGACAGTGGATCATGTCCATACGACATTTGTTAAATCGGCCCTATGACGTATTCCTAAAATCATGACACCATAATGAATCTTTTTGGCTGTATCTTTCTTTAGCTTCACTAGTTTTGTAGAAATGGTTATAAAGAAAAGGTTATTTTTCCATTCTCCCCACCCCCCACAATTTTCAGTATTAAATTCCTATTTGTTGTTAATTTATATACACATATAGGGTATCATTAGAAATGCCTGTTTGTCTGTTAAACAGTGGTGTATAATATGTATGGGAGCACTTAACTAAAGAGCAGACAATTAAGGTTGGACAAAAATGCTAAAATTGCTTGTGTCATATAAACACAGAAACTGGGAAAAACCTTGGTCCATTAGGGATTTAGTACTAATGTGCTAGCACCATAACTGGCAGGTTATACTCATACAATTGTGGATGCAATTTTAAATAAGATTCCAATTTCTATTATCTAATTGGTTTAGCTCTTTTTGTATTCTTTGTTGAAAAGTATACCTAGATAGGCTTAGAAGCTAATGAATGGTGGCTGCAGTGTGCACATATATGCCTCTTGTCATTGAAACATAGAAACATAGATATTGACGGCAGATAAGAGCCATAGGCCCAGCAAGTCTGCCTGATATTACCTAACAGTATACATTTATCTAGTTCGTAGGATAGCCTTATGCTTGTCCCAGGCATTTTTAAAGTCCCCCACAGTGTTTGCCATTACTACCTCTTGAGGAAGTTTATTCCATGAATCAATCACTCTTTCTGTAAATAAGTTCTTCCTCAAATTACTCCTGAATCTTCTACCCTTCAGCTTGAGATCATGAAACTTCATCCTCTTTAAAGAGATTAGTGTTAAGCTTGTTTTTATTTTTCGTAGCATTCCTTAATGTAGACATTCTATCTTCACAATCTTTTGTGAGAAAAGAACAGAAGTAATCATTGAGACAGTCTGCAATTTGCTTATCTCCTTCTATTATTCTACCATCAACTGATTTAAATTTTACTATTCCTACCTTATTTTTTCTTCTTTCACTGATATATCTAAAGAATGTTTTGTCCCCATGTGCTACTGACTGTGCTATCTTCTCTTCTGCATGAGCTTTAACCTTCCTAATTAACTGCTTAGTCTTTTTTTGTTGGAGTCTCCATATTTTCATTGTTTTAGTCTGGGTGGACAGTGACATGAATACTAAACCATACATATTGATGATCACTGGATCCTAAGTTCTCACCTACAGACACATCTGAAACTGTATCACTGTTTGTAAGTATTAAATCTAATATAGCTTCCTTACGAGTTGGATCCTTGACTAATTGCTCAAGTGATCCCCAAGCAGAGATTCAAGAATATACCTGCTTCTAGCTGATCTAGCAGAAGGAATCTTCCAGTCTATAGCTGGCAAATTAAAGTCCCCCATTACTATAACCTTACCCTTCATGGTCATTTTGGTTATTTCTTCTAATAGCAGATTGTCCAGTTTTTCATCCTGCAATGGAGGCCTATATACAACCCCTATTCTAAACACATTCTTATCTCCAATTTCCAAAGTCACCCAAATTCCTTCCACCTCATCATTAGTTCCTACAATTTCAGTAACCTGTATATTTTCATTTACATACAGAGCAACTCCTCCACCTTTCTTTCCTACTTTGTTCTTTTTAAATAACCTGTATCCAGGTATGACTATGTCCCAGTCATGCAAATCATTGTACCATGTTTCTGTTATAACTACTAAATCCAAGTTGTCCCTAGTCATTAGTGAAGTGAGTTCAGGTAATTTATTTCCTAAGCTGCAAGCATTTGTGCTCATGGCACAAAGAATGTTTCTACTAGAATTTCTAGAATTGTTACTTGGACTAAGAGTTTTGGCATGCTGTGGGGGGCAGGTGGATATATTTTATGCCCCCCCCCCTTTATTAGTTTAAATGATTTCTAATAAAGCATTTGAACTCCTCTCCCAGATACTCTCCAAATGCAAGCGATCTCTCCTAAATAACCTAGTATCATGCCAAACAGAGCTATAATGGCCAATAAAACCAAATCCTTGTTCCTTGCACCACTTATCTAACTAAGAATTAAATGTTATTATCCGCTCCATCTTTCCTGCTTCCTGGCCATACACAGGTAAAATAGCAGAAAATGATAGAGTTGATTCCACATTCTCTAAATGATTACCTAGGTCACAAAACTCTTTCTGAACAGCAGCAACATCATTACTAGCCAGATCATTTGTGTTATGGGTGTTATGTTTAGCTTATATGCAACTCTATGATTTATTTCTATTGCACTTGTTTCCTGTTTGGCATTTCCTGTTCCTGTTAGTTCTATGCTAAGATCATGGCTTCTGTACACTAATGCTTGTACTGTCATTATTTACACCACATGAAACATGGTGTCAGAAGTATCTGAATCTGTGCTGTTTTTATACATCTGATGCTAAGAACTTGCCAGTCTTGCAGTGAGACTTTAGAGCTGATTGTGTCTCCTGTAGCAATCACAGTCCTGTGCTGAAAGCTGAGCACTGGAAGCAAGAAAACCAGCACCATGGCAGCTGAGACTCAGCGTAAAGAAATTGCTGTTTAAGGTGCAAGAAGTTCGTTTCCATGGACATATCCTGTCCTCACAAGGCTTAAAAGCTGACCCAGATAAGATTAGAGCCATTGTAGACATGCCACACCCTGGCGACGCCAAAGCGGTGCAGCGTTTTATTGGCTTTGTCACATACCTAGCAAAATTCATGCCGCACTTGTCTGAGGTGTGTCAGCCATTGAGAAGACTTCTGGACAAAGATGCAGTTTGGCACTGGCTTCCCAAGCATGACCAGGCAGTGGAGGAGATAAAACGCTTGGTCACCGCTGCCCCAGTGTTGAAATATTATGATGTCACAAAACCTGTTGCAATACAAAGTGACTCAAGCAAAAATGACCTAGGATGTTGTCTATTGCAAGAAGGTCAGCCAGTTGCATATGCGTCCAGAGCTCTTTCGTCAGCCGAGCAGAATTATGCTCAAATTGAAAAGGAATGTTTAAGCATTGTGTTTGCTTGCCCGCGTTTTCATCATTATCTTTATGGCCGGGATACAATCAGAGCTGAAACTGATCACAAACCGCTAATAGCCATATTCAAAAAGCCCCTTTTATGTGCTCCCAAGCGTTTGCAGAGCATGATGCTTACATTGCAGCATTACAACCTCAATGTTGTCTACAAGCCAGGATGTGAAATGTATATCAGTGATACCCTGAGCAGAGCTACAACGGATCATGTGGGACCCGGAGGTGAGCATGAGCATCATACAGTTTGTTTGCTGCAACAGGAACAAACTTTCTTTTCTGAAGTCAATCAAGCGGACTATCTAAATGTCACAGATCAGCGACTACATCAGCTCATACAGCACACAGACAGAGATGCAACTTTACAAGCACTGAAGTCTATTGTTCTGATTGGGTGGCCAGATGAAAAGGATGCAGCACCTGCAATTGTGAAAGAATATTGGTCCTTCAGAGATGAGATCAGCGTACAAAATGGTATCTTATACAAAGGTCCAAGAGTCATAATACCAAAGTCACTTAGAGCAGAGATGTTATTACGCATACACTCAAGTCACATTGGGGGTGAGGCATGCTACAGACAAGCTTGGGATACTCTTTACTGGCCCAACATGCAAGGTGAAATCAAAGACTTTGTCAGCAATTGTCCCACTTGCAATGAATATGCACATTTGCAACAAAAAGAAACCATGACGTCACATGAGATACCTACACGTCCTTGGCAGATCGTCAGTATAGACTTATTCAACTACGCAGGAAAAGAATATCTGATATTAGTTGATCATTACTCAGACTTCTGGGAAATTGAACTTCTTCCTGACTTATCCACTGAAACTACAGTTAAGAGGTGCAAGGCTCAGTTTGCACGTCATGGACAACCAGATAAAGTGATCTCTGATAACGGCCCTCAGTTTGCAAGTTTACAATTCAGGAAATTTGCCACTGAATGGGAGTTTGATCATGTGACTTCTTTACCACGTCATCCACAGGCTAACGGCAAAGCTGAATCTGCTGTGAAGATTGTTAAAAATTTATGCAAGAAAGCACAAAGTGATGGTAAAGACCCGTGGAAGGCCATCTTACATTGGAGAAACACTCCAACCGAGGGCATGGATAGTAGTCCGGCACAGAGACTGATGTCAAGGAGATTAAAGACCTCCTTACCAGTTGCCAACAAGCTACTTGAACCCTCTGTGATGCATGGTATACCAGAAAAGTTACGACTTAAGAGGCAAGTGTTCAAGGCATGATATGACACATCTGCCAGAGATTTGCCTGAATTGAATATTGGGGAACGAATCCGTATGAAACCCCTGCCTGGAGATCGAACATGTCGTTGGAGAATGGGTACCTGTCTGCAAAAAGTTGCACCACGCTCCTATCTTGTGGACATTGAAGGAACCCTCTATCGCCGCAATCTGCGAGCAGCCTGATTCTCAATATCCAGTTGGCAGACCAGACTCATCTGATATTATAAGGACACACTCACCCATTGGCAGTAAGGAATGTACAGAGGTGATGCCACAGACTAATATTAATGACAGTCCTGAGCAAGCAGGTATACCTCATGGCAGTCAAGCACAGAGCATGCCAGCAAGTATTGAGAAGAGCCCATTAACCTCAGAGAGGGCTAAGAAACTCTTTGTACAAGGAGGGCCAGTCTTCACCCGTAGTGGCAGACATTCATAACCGCCCAAGAGACTTAACCTGTAGAATGTGTTATTACAAGGACTCATCCAAATTTTACAATGTTGCTTTATTAACACTAAAAGAGGGAGATGTTATGGGTGTTATGTTTAGCTTATATGCAACTCTATGATTTATTTCTATTGCACTTGTTTCCTGTTTGGCATTTCCTGTTCCTGTTAGTTCTATGCTAAGATCATGGCTTCTGTACACTAATGCTTGTACTGTCATTATTTACACCACATGAAACAATTTGTTCCTAAATGAACAATCACATCTAACTCACTTCCCTTTCCTGCTGCCTTAACAATTCTCAAAATACAATTCTTATCAATGTGAGCAGTATCTCCTGGAAGACATCTAACCTCCCTTGCTTCTCCTTTACTTTCCCCTAAATACACATTCCTCAAAATAGTCACCCACTAACAGTCTTTTCCTCAAAAACACATCTGCAGTTCTTTCCTGTGTTATGTGACCTGGAGAATCAGGTACCAATAGATTTAAATTACCTGTTACAGCTTCAGAGGGCTCAGAAACAGCAATCTCCTCATCACGTGTGTTCGGCAAGAGCAGCATGGGAGTTTTGCAATGGCAGAGGTTGTGGGCAATGCTTCTGGTCTACTGTTCTAATTCTTCCAGATCTTACAGTGATCCACCTGCCTCTCCCTGTTGATCTCTGGGGTAGAGGGGCTTCTTTCTGAGGCAGCTTTTTAGTAGGTAACAAGTATGTTACTTCCCTTAGCTTGAAGTTTAGCTATTTCTTCCCTTAAGGCGAAAAACTGCTTACAAACAGGACAGCCCATAAATCTCCAAAAAGTAGCACAATTAAAAAGTGCAAAACACCCATCGCACTGTATCTGAGACATTTTAAACTATGCAACACTTTAACAATAAATAAAATAAAAGTATTCTTTACTACTGAATAACTCTGAATAACTCCTGAAATAACTCAAATATCCTTATTTATTTGATCCTTTTTTTAGCTTGATCCCTTTGCTAAGAAGCAGAGAGCTAAACAGATTGGCTTTAAGCTAGCTCCACGTAGTGCAAGGGAATTAAGCAAATTAGATAATAGAAGTAAATCAGAAAGTTGTTTTAAATTGTATGATATATCTGAATCACAAAATAAACATTTTGGGTTTGATGTCCCTTTAAGTGTTTGAGCTTAGAGGGATATAAAAATAAAAAAAATTATTTTATGATTCAGATAGAGTGTGTGATTTCAAACAAATTTCCAATATACATCTATTATCTAATAATCTAATTTGTTTTGTTCTCTTGGTATCCTTTGTTGAAAATTATACCTAGATAGGCTCAGAAGTTGCTGATTGGTGGCTGCACGTATATGCCTCATGTTACTGGTTCACTCAATGTGTTTAGCTAGCTCCCAGTAGTGTAGTGCTGCTTCTTCAACCAAGGATACCAAATGAATGAAGCAAATTAGGTAATAGAAGTAAATTGGAAAGTCGTTTAAAATTGTAACCTCTGTATCAGGTGTTTAAGAAAAAAATTAGGTTTCATGTCCCTTTAATTAATTAGACTATGTATTATTTAACATTTTGTTTAAATTGTCTACATCCCCTTTGAGTATTCTTTATTACTATGTTTGCAAAAAATAAAATGGGTTTGATTCTGCAACTATTTGGGCTACCTTGATAAGTAGTAACAATATCAAGTTTATAAGAGGTGTGTAGTGTTATAGAGATATAGATATACCCTAACACCCCAGACAAGACACATGACTTCCTGTACGCACTCTATGCCAGCTATATACTCTCATACCCTTTTTCCCCTCTGTGACTGTTCAATGCCATCTATACAGCCAGAGACCCAAACCAACATCTCGGCCCTCTGCACTACATATAAGTCCAGAAATTCCAGCATAAACACATGACCTTTCCATTCCTGCATGCCATCTGTATGTGAAAAGTGGCCCCAGAGATATTAAAGGGACATGAAACCCAAAATGTTTCTTTTTTGATTTTGCTTTATTCCCAAACCTCAAAATGCCTAAAAATACACCCATCACCACACCCACAATTCAGTTTAACGAATAGCCAAGCAGTGGGGTGATAAAGAAAGGAGTAGAAAGCATCAACAAAGGAAATTTGGAAATAATTGTGCTTTATACAAAAAATCATAACCACCATAAAAAGGGTGTGCCTCATGGACTCTTGCCAATATGAAAGAAATGAATTTATCAGGTAAGTTCTTACATAAATTATGTTTTCTTTCATGTAATTGGCAAGAGTCCATGAGCTAGTGACATATGGGATATCAATACCCAAGATGTGGAGTCTTCCACTCAAGAGTCACTAGAGAGGGAGGGAATAAAATAAAAACAGCCATATACTGCTGAAAAATTTAATCCACAACCCCAAAAAAATAAGTTTATTATAATTTTTGAAAGAAAAAAAACTTAAATCAAAAGCAGAAGAATCAAACTGAAACAGCTGCCTGAAGAACTTTTCTACCAAAAACTGCTTCCGAAGAAGCGAATACATAAAAAAGGTAGAATTTAGTAAATGTATGCAAAGAGGACCAAGTCGCTGCTTTGCAAATCTGATCAACTGAAGATTCATTCTTAAAAGCCCACGAAGTGGAGACTGATCTAGTAGAATGAGCTATAATTCTCTGAGGCAGGGCTTGACCCGACTCCAAATAAGCTTGAAGAATCAAAAGCTTTAACCAAGAGGCCAAGGAAATAGCAGAGGCCTTCTGACCTTTCCTAGGACCAGAAAATATAACAAATAGACTAGAAGTCTTCCTGAAATCTTAAGTAGCTTCAACATAATATTTCAAAGCTCTCACCACATCCAAAGAATATAAGGATCTTTCCAAAGGATTCTTAGGATTAGGACACAAGGAAGGGACAACAATTTCTCTACTAATGTTGTTAGAATTCACAACCTTAAGGAAAAATTAAAATGAAGTCCGCAAAACCGCCTTATCCTGATGAAAAATCAGAAAAGGAGATTCACAAGAAAGAGCAGATAGCTCAGAAACTCTTCTAGCAGAAGAGATAGCCAAAAGGAACAACACTTTCCAAGAAAGTAGTTTAATGTCCAAAGAATGCATAGGCTCAAATGGAGGAGCCTGTAAAGCCTTCAGAACCAAATTAAGACTCCAAGGAGGAGAAACTGATTTAATGACAGGCTTAATATGAACTAAAGCCTGTACAAAACAGTGTATATCAGGAAGTATAGCAATCTTTCTGTGAAATAAAACAGAAAGAGCAGAGATTTGTCCTTTCAAGGAACTTGCAGACAAACCCTTATCCAAACCATCCTGAAGAAACTGTAAAATTCTAGGAATTCTAAAAGAATGCCAGGAGAATTTATGAGAAGAACACCATGAAATGTAAGTCTTCCAAACTCTATAATAAATCTTCCTAGAAACTGATTTACGAGCTTGTAACATAGTATCAATCACTGAGTCAGAGAAACCTCTATGACTTAGTACTAAGCATTCAATTTCCATACCTTCAAATTTAATGATTTGAGATCCTGATGGAAAAACGGACCTTGAGATAGTAGGTCTGGCCGTAACGGAAGTGGCCAAGGCGGGCAACTGGACATCCGAACCAGATCTGAATACCAAAACCTGTGTGGCCATTCTGGCGCTACCAGCAAACACAAATGATTGTTCCATGATGATTTTGGAAATCACTCTTGGAAGGAGAACTAGAGGCGGGAAGATATAAGCAGGATGATAACACCAAGGAAGTGTCAGCACATCCACTGCTTCCGCCTGAACATCCCTGGACCTGGACAGGTATCTGGGAAGTTTCTTGTTTAGATGAGAGGCCATGAGATCTATCTTGGGAAGACCCCACATCTGAACAATCTGAGAAAAAACATCTGGATGGAGAGACCTTTCCCCTGGATGTAAAGTCTGGCAGCTGAGATAATCCGCTTCCCAATTGTCTACACCTGGGATATGCACCGCAAAGATTAGACAGGAGCTGGATTCCGCCCAAACAAGTATTCGAGATACTTCTTTCATAGCTTGGGGACTGCGAGTCCCACCCTGATGATTGACATATGCCACTGTTGTGATAATGTCTGTCTGAAAACAAATGAACGGTTCTCTCTTTAACAGAGGCCAAAACTGAAGAGCTCTGAGAATTGCACGGAGTTCTAAAATATTTATTGGAAATCTCGCCTCTTGAGATTTCCAAACCCCTTGTACTGTCAGAGATCCTCAAACAGCTCCCCAACCTGAAAGACTCCGAACAAAAGAAGCCCCTTGAACTAAACGATGGTGATCTATCCACCATGTCAGAGAGTGTCGTACATTGGGATTTAAGGATATTAATTGTGATATCTTTGTATAATCCCTGCACCATTGATTCAGCATACAAAGCTGAAGAGGTCTCATGTGAAAACGAGCAAAGGGGATTGCGTCCGATGCTGTAGTCATGAGACCTAAAACTTCCATGCACATAGCCACTGAAGGGAATGACTGAGACTGAAGGTGCTGGCAGGCTGCAACCAATTTTAAACATCTCTTGTCTGTTAGAGACAGAGTCATGGACACTGAATCTATCTGGAAGCCTAAAAAGGTGACCCTTGTCTGAGGAATCAAGAAACTTTTTGGTAAATTGATCCTCCAACCATGTTTCCGAAGAAACAACACTAGTTGATTCGTGTGAGATTCTGCAGTACGTAAAGACTGAGATAGTACCAAGATATCGTCCAAATAAGGAAACACCGCAATACCCTGTTCTCTGAATACAGAGAGTAGGACACCCAGAACCTTTGAAAAGATTCTTGGAGCGGTTGCTAGGCCAAATGGAAGAGGAACAAATTGGTAATGCTAGTCTAGAAAAGAGAATCTCAGAAACTGATAATGTTCTGGAGGAATCGGAATATGAAGGTATGTATCCTGCAAGTCTATTGTGGACATATAATGTCCTCGCTGAACAAAAGGCAGAATAGTCCTTATAGTCACCATCTTGAAAGTTGGTACTCTTACATAACGATTCAAAATTTTCAGATCCAGAACTGGTCTGAATACATTTTCCTTCTTTGGGACAATGAATAGATTTGAATAAAACCCCAAACCTTGTTCCAGAAGAGGAACTGGCATGATTACCCCTGAAGACTCCAGGTCTGAACCACACTTCAGGAAAGCCTGAGCTTTTACTGGATTTACTGGGATACGTGAGAGAAAACATCTTCTCACAGGAGGTCTTACTCTGAATCCTATTCGATACCCTTGAGAGACAATGCTCTGAATCCATTGATTTTGAACAGATTTTATCCAAATATCCTTGAAAAACCTTAATCTGCCTCCTACCAGCTAAGCTGGAATGAGGGCCGCACCTTCATGTGGACTTAGGGGCTGACTTTGGTTTCCTTAAAGGCTTGGATTTATTCCAATTTGAGGAAGGCTTCCAATTGGAGGCAGATTCCTTGGGGGGAGGATAGAGTTTTTGTTCCTTATTCTGACTAAAGGAACGAAAACAGTTAGAAGCCTTAGATTTACCCTTAGGTTTTTTTATCCTGAGGCAGAAAAACTCCCTTTCCCCCAGTAACAGTTGAAATAATAGAATCCAACTGAGAACCAAATAAATGATTACCTTGGAAAGAAAGAGATAGTAATCTAGATTTAGATATCATATCAGCATTCCAAGATTTAAGCCACAAAGCTCTTCTAGCTAATATAGCTAAAGACATGGATCTAACATCACAAATAAAATGATTAGCATGTTGCAGTAAGCGAATAATGCTAGATATGTCAGAATCCAATTCTTGTTGCGCTAAATTCTCCAACCAAAAAGTTGATGCAGCCGCAACATCAGCCAAAGAAATTGCAGGTCTGAGAAGATGACCTGAATATAAATAGGCCTTCCTTAGATAAGATTCAAGCTTCCTATCTAAAGGATCCTTAAAGGAAGTACTATCTTCCATAGGAATAGTGGTACGTTTAGCAAGAGTAGAAATAGCCCCATCAACTTTGGGGATCTTTTCCCAAAACTCTATAAATTTTGCTGGCAAAGGATACAATTTTTTAAACCTTAAAAAAGGAATAAAAGAAGTACCTGGCTTATTCCATTCCTTAGAAATCATATCAGAAATAGCCTCAGGAATAGGAAAAAAAACTCCTGGAGAAACCACAGGAGGTTTAAAAACAGCATTTAAACGTTTATTAGACTGAACGTCAAGAGGACTGGTTACCTCAATATCCAAAGTAATTAACACTTCTTTAATAAAGAACGCATATACTCAATTTTAAATAAATAAGTAGATTTGTCAGTATCAATGTCTGAGGAGGATCTTCTGAATCAGATAGATCCTCATCAGAAGAGGATAAATTATCATATTGTTGGTCATTTGAAATTTCATCAACTAAATGAGAAGTTTTAAAAGACCTTTTACGTTTATTAGAAGGTGGAAATGCAGACAAAGCCTTCAGAATAGAATCAGAAACAAATTCTTTAAAAATTTACAGGTATATTATGCACATTAGAAGTTGAAGGAACTGCAACTGGCAATGTACTATTACTGCTGGACACATTATCTGCATGTAAAAGTTTATCAAAACAACTATTACAAATGACATTCGGCGATATAATTTCTACAATTTTACAACAAATGCACTTAGCTTTGGTAGAACCGATGTCAGGCAGCAATGTTCCAGCAGAAGCTTCTGAGGCAGGGTCAAAGTGAGACATCTTGCAAAATGTAAGAGAAAAAACAACATATAAAGCAAAATTATCTATTTCCTTATATGACAGTTTCAGGAATGGGAAAAAATGCAAATAGCATAGCCCTCTGATAGAGAAAAAATCAAGAGGCAAACATCAATGGGGTATTGAAATAATGAAAAAGTTTGGCGCCAAGTATGAAGCACAATGTAACTAAACTTTTTTGGCGCCAAAAAAACGGAAATGACACACTCGCGTCACTAATGACGCAACCGTGTGAAAGGTCTCTGCGTCAAGTATGATGCCGGAAATGATGAACTTGCGTTAGACGTACTTTTTCGTGGCAAAAAAAATTTCGCGCCAAAAATGACGCAATAAAGTTTAGCATTTGTCGCACCCGCGGGCCTAATACCGCCCGCAATTTGTAAGAAGTAGTCAATTGAAAAAAAGACTAAACCCCTGGTAAGAAATAAATTTCATTTTTAAAAGAGGTTTATATTCCCCAAATATGAAACTGACAGTCTGCAGAAGGAAATACATGAACCTGACTCATGGCAAATATAAGTACAATACATATATTTAGAACTTTATATAAATGCATAAAGTGCCAAACCATAGCTGAGCTGTCTTAAGTAATAAAAAACATACTTACCAAAAGACACCCATCCACATATAGCAGATAGCCAAACCAGTACTAAAACAGTTATTAGTAGAGGTAATGGTATATATAAGAGTATATCGTCGATCTGAAAAGGGAGGTAGGAGATGAATCTCTACGACCGATAACAGAGAACCTATGAAAAAGACCCCCGTTAGCGAAATCATCATATTCAATAAGTAATACTCCCTTCACGTCCCTCTGACATTCGCTGTACTCTGAGAGGAATCGGGCTTCAACAATGCTGAGAAGCGCATATCAACGAAGAAATCTTAGCACAAACTTACTTCACCACCTCCATAGGAGGCAAAGTTTGTAAAACTGAATTGTGGGTGTGGTGAGGGGTGTATTTATAGGCATTTTGAGGTTTGGGAAACTTTGCCCCTCCTGGTAGGATTGTATATCCCATACGTCACTAGCTCATGGACTCTTGCTAATTACATGAAAGAAATGGATGCTATATCTGAATCATGAAAAAAAAAAATTAGGTTTCATGTCCCTTTAACGCCATCACAACGCCTTTAAACCAGTTATAGCCACTATCAGATCCAAGAAGAATTCAAAGCGGCCATACTTGAAGATGTGGCAATGCATGCCACTATGGAAAAAATAACTGGCACCTGCAGCAAGGCCTGTAATTGCCTCAGTAATGATGATCTAGTTGGAAATTCCTGTTAACCTAAAGGATAGCTCTACCCTGCAAGCAGTACATGCCATAAGTGGTGGGCATAATGCTAGATAAAGTGTTGAGGTGCTTTGCATTCTCTCAGCATACCTATAGAACTATCACTGCATGAATGTTATATGATTCAGTGAGCTGATATTCAGTACTGTCAGGATAACTTTTACTTGTATAAGCACATTATATTTTTGAAATTGTGGCATTATTGTTCTGTATTTAATAGTCTTAGTTAAAGCGACACATTTAGATTCAGATAGAGCATGCCATTTTAAACAACTTTCCAATTTACTTCCATTAACAAAATGTGTGGTCTTTTATATTTACACTTTTTGAGTCACCAGCTCCTACTGAGCATGTGCAAGAATTCACAGAATATACGTATATGCATTTGTGATTGGCTGATGGCTATCACATGGTACAGGGGGAGTGGAAATAAACAATTTTGAAATTTGTCAGAAAAAAAAAATCTGCTACTCATTTGAAGTTCAGACTAAGGGCTAGATTTAACAATCGTCGAGTGGACATGATTCGCTGTAACAAATCATGTCCGCTTGACATTGCTAAATGCCGACAGCATACGATGTCGGCATATATAACTGCACAAGCGTTTCTAGTGAAATGCTTGTGAAATGCCGCCCCTGCTCACCGGCAACCAATCGGCAGCTAGCAGGGGGTGTCAATCATCCCGATCGCATCTGAATGATTTCAGTCCGCCACCTAAAAGGAAAAGTTAAGGAGCTTCTTAACTTCCGTTTCAGGTGGACCTGAAAAGATGGGCGGAAAAAGCAGCATCCGCTGCTTAATAAACTTACCCCTATGTGCTATTGCATTGTCTTTTTATCATGCATGTGATGATTCTACAAATCTACCGTATTTACTGGTCCTCTAGTATCTCTCCTAGTAATTCTAGCTCATTATTTTGGATACATGCTGTGGAACTGTTATTGTTATTGTTATTCATCTAGTTTCTTTAAAGGGACACTGTACCCAAAAAATGTATTTCGTGATTCAGATTTCTAATTTACTCCTATTATCAAGTTTTCTTCATTCTTTTGGTATCTTTATTTGAAATGCAAGAATGTAAGTTTAGATGCCGGCCCATTTTTGGTGAACAACCTGGGTTGTCCTTGCTGATTGGTGGATAAATTCATCCACCAATAAAAAAGTGCTGTCTAGAGTACTGAAACCAAAAAAAAGCTTCGATGCCTTCTTTTTCAAATAATGATAGCAAGAGAACGAATAAAAATTGATAATAGGAGTAATTTAGAAAGTTGTTTAAAATTGCATGCTCTATCTGAATTACAAAAGAAAAAATTTGGGTTCAGTGTCCCTTTAAAAGAAAAAAAAAAGAAAAACGTTTTATAGCTTTTACCATTCTCATGTACCATTCTCCCTCCTATTTGTAAGTTAGTGGGCAAATAGAAGTTGCTGAAATTTTCCAATGCTTCCTAATCAATTGGTTGATGTCACACAATTTGTTGGTTAATGTGCGTCACTAACGTTATCCTTTCCATTTTCTCTCTGCTTTCATATCATCTAATACACTTTTTGCTTTCATACTGTAATTTCTTTAATATTCGCTTTAGCAGTGTTGGGCACCATAACATGTTTGAGTTTTTATGTTTAACCAATCTAAAAATAGCTTTTTAGTATTTATTTATCTAGTCACTTTGTTAGCTTAAAAAAAAAAAAAAATAATTAGATTAACCCCTTAGTGACCAGAGCACTTTTCCATTTTCTGTCCGTTTGGGACCAAGGCTATTTTTACATTTCTGCGGTGTTTGTGTTTAGCTGTAATTTTCCTCTTACTCATTTACTGTACCCACACATATTATATACCGTTTTTCTCGCCATTAAATGGAATTTCTAAAAATACCATTATTTTCATCATATCTTATAATTTACTATAAAAAAATTTATAAAATATGAGGAAAAATGAAAAAAAAACACACTTTTTCTAACTTTGACCCCCAAAATCTGTTACACATCTACAATGAACAAAGTTTAGAAATACCCAATGTTTACATCTTCTTTGCTTTTTTTGTAAGTTATAGGGCCGTAAATACAAGTAGCACTTTGCTATTTCCAAACCATTATTTTTCAAAATTAGCGCTAGTTACATTAGAACACTAATATCTTTCAGGAATCTCTGAATATCCATTGACATGTATATATTTTTTTTTAGTAGACATCCCAAAGTATTGATCTAGGCCCATTTTGGTATATTTCATGCCACCATTTCACCGCCAAATGCGATTAAATACAAAAAATTGTTCACTTTTTCACTAATTTTTTAACAAACTTTTGGTTTCTCACTGAAATTATTTACAAACAGCTTGTGCAATTATGGCTTAAATTATTGTAAATTATTCTCTGGGATCCCCTTTGTTCAGAAATAGCAGACATATATGGCTTTGGTGTTGCTTTTTGGTAATTAGAAGGCTGCTAAATGCCACTGCGCACTACACATGTATTATGCCCAGCAGTGAAGGGGTTAATTAGGGAGCATGCAGGGAGCTTTTAGGGGTAATTTTAGCTTTAGTGTAGTGTAGTAGACAACCCCAAGTATTGATCTAGGCCAATTTTGGTATATTTAATGCCACCATTTCACCGCCAAATGCGATCAAATTAAAAAAAACGTTAAATTTTTCACAATTTTAGGTTTCTCACTGAAATCATTTACAAACAGCTTGTGCAATTATGGCAGAAATGGTTGTAAATGCTTCTCTGGGATCCCCTTTATTCAGAAATAGCAGACATATATGGCTTTGGCGTTGCTTTGTGGTAATTAGAAGGCCGCCAAATGCCGCTGCGCATCACACGTGTATTATGGCTAGCAGTGATGGGGTTAATTATGTAGCTTGTAGGGAGCTTGCAGGGTTAATTTTAACTTTAGTGTAGAGCTCAGCCTCCCACCTAAAACATCAGACTCCCAAACAGCTCTCTTCCCTCCCCCACCCCACAATTGTCCCCGCCATCTTAAGTACTGGCAGAAACTCTGCCAGTACTAAAATAAAAGCTATATTTGGGCTTTTTTTTTTTTTTGTGTGTGGCATATTTACATATGCTGCTGTGTAGGATCCCCCTTAGCCCCCAACCTCACTGATCCCCCACCAAACAGCTTTCTAACCCTCCCCCTCTGCCTTAATGGGCAGTACCAGTACCCAGTTTAGTAACAAAAAGTATGTTTTTTAGTTTTTTTTATTGCCCTTTTCTGTAGTGTAGCTTCCCCCCCCCCAAGACCAACCCCCCACCCCTTCCAGAACCCTTAGATCATAATTGATTTTGTTAATATATATTTTATTTTAACATTTCTTAACTTTTTTTTTCTGCAGTGTAGCGGTTCCCTCCCGCTGCCACCCCGTGCACGCGCCCGCCCGCCGCCCCCGTGCACGCGCCCGCCCACCGCTCCCATGCGCGCCCCCATCTGTCCCGCCCCCGATCCCGCCCCCCTCCACTCGGCACATCGATGGCCGCTCACCCGCCTCCCAGACTTGCTCCCACCCACCAACGATACCGGCCACCGATGTCCGGTGCAGAGAGGGCCACAGAGTGGCTCTCTCTGCATCGGATGGCCAAGGGGGGTTATTGCAGGATGCCTCGATATCGAGGCATCACTGCAATAACCGGAAAGCAGCTGGAAGCGAGCAGGATCGCTTCCAGCTGCTTTCCAGACCAAGGACGTACGCAACACGTCCTCTGTGATTAACTGTATTTTTTTTTAGGACGTGTGGCGTACGTCCTTGGTCGTTAAGGGGTTAAAATATGTAAAAGATGGGATGTGTAATGTTATATGATGTTAGAATAGTTTTTAAATAGCACTATATCCTATTTTTTTTTAAAATAAATGTTTTTCTGTGTGTAAAAATTTTTATTGTTTAAAAAGATAGATAATCCCTTTATTTACCATTCCCCAGTTTTGCATAACCAAGACTGTTATATTAATATACTTTTTACGTCCGATTACCTAGTATCTAAACCTCTGCACAGTGCTTTTGACAGACTTGCATTTTGCCAATCAGTGCTGACTCATAAGTAACTCCATGGGCCTTTAACAACAACACAAAACAAAAGAGAAAAAAGCAAATTTGATTATAAAATTAATTTAGAAATTTGTTAAAAATGACATGCTCTGTCTGAATTTAATTATGAAAGTTTAATTTGGAGTTTCCTGTTCTTTTTTATTTAAATATCTCTCCCTTCCTGCACAAAAAACAATGTCCTCTTCAGGGTACTTGGTCCTTCCCTAGTGTCCTGATGTTTTGAATGGACTTTAAATTTAAAAGTCTCTTCAAAACTGAGTTCAATGAACTCTTCTAAAAGATTGAACTTGGGTCAATAAATGAAAATGGTATGCTGAAATCTCTGTATTTTACTAAGGGGCAATGATCTCTATTTATAAATTAGAAGATAAATAAAGAAGGTAAAATAAAAAACAATAGAACAATTCGTCCTTTTATTCAGGGTTGTATTTCATTTTCAAAATCTACTAACTTTATTAATATTGTACGCTGTGCAAAATTGTTAGATGTGTTCTCAAAGCTCTTAGGGTGTTTAATAAGCATGTGACCTCTGCAGGAATCATATATCTATCTCACAATTGCTATGTTTGATATGTTTTCTTTAAATGCTTTTAAAAGATAGAAAGAAAAGAAGGTATACAAAACATGAAGGGAATCAAACTTAAATTGCACCAACAAACCACCAAAAAAAATAATAGTTTTTATATTTATATATATCTATCTAAAGTCTGCTATTTTATCCAAGTTGAACTGAAACATCAGGGTTTCATTTAATTTCTTTGAATGCTTTTATAGTTTACACTAGTCGATAAGCCTGTCCAAAGGGCAGTCTAATTATATTTTAAACTACAGGGGCGCGATCCGATATAGATCGCAGTTTGCGGCGCAAGCGAGGGAACCGGCGTCGCCCGCAGTTTCAGCTCGCAACTCGAGCTATCCCATATAAGTCGCCGTCAGATGCTAACGTGCCGTAAGTCTGACAAACCAGCGATGTCCAGAAATCTGCGCAAGTACAAATTTCTGGCGTCGCCAGTGACTTGCGGCACGTTAGAAACTGCCGGCGCCTATAAAACCTGACTAAAGTCTAAAACACCCGCACTGTCTAACACGCCTCCCTAACATAGCCCGCACTGTCTAACACGCCTCCCTAACATAGCCCGACACGTCTAACCCTCTATCCGCTATCCCCCCTCACTATCCTAACAATAAAAAAGCTATTAACCCCTAAACCGCCGCTCCCGTACCCCACCGCCAGCTATATTATATCTATAACCCCCTAAAGTGAGCCCCTAACACCGCCGCCATCTATATTAAAATTATTAACCCCTAATGTAAGCCCCTTACACCGCCGCCATCTCTATTAAAATGATTAACCCCTAATTTAATCTACCTACCCCGCCGCCAGCTATATTATCTATATTAACCCTAAGTATATTATAGTTAATATAGGTATTACATTATATATATTAACTATATTAACCCTAATTATATTAGGGTTAATATAGTTAATATAGTTACTATAGTATTTATATTAACTATATTAACTCTATCTAACCCTAACACCCCTAACTAAATTTATATTAAATTAATCTAATTCATTTATAAACTAAAATATTCCTATTTAAATCTAAATACTTACCTATAAAATAAACCCTAAGATAGCTACAATATAATTAATAATTACATTGTAGCTATGTTAGGGTTAATATTTATTTTACAGGTAAATTGTTAATTATTTTAACTAGGTATAATAGATATTAAATAGTTATTAACTATTTAATATCTACCTAGTTAAAATAATTACCCAATTACCTGTAAAATAAATCCTAACCTAAGTTACAAATACACCTACACTATCAATAAATTAAATAAACTACAAACATCTATCTAAAAATACAATTAAATTAACTAAACTAAATTACAAAAAAAAACAAACACTAAATTACAAAAAATAAAAAAAAGATTACAAGATTTTTAAGCTAATTACACCTATTCTAAGCCCCCTAATAAAATAATAAACCCCCAAAATAAAAAAAATTCCCTGCCCTATTCTAAATTAAACAAATTTCAAAGCTCTTTACCTTACCAGCCCTTAAAAGGGCCTTTTGTGGGGCATGCCCCAAAGAATTCAGCTCTTTTGCATACAAATACAATCCCCCCCCCATTACAACCCACCACCCACATACCCCTATTCTAAAACCACCCAAACCCCCCTTAAAAAAGCCTAACACTACCCCCCTGAAGATCTCCCTACCTTGTCTTCACCACACCGGGCCGAACTCCTGATCCGATCCGGGCGATGTCTTCCTCCAAGCGGCAAAGAAGAATTCTTCCTCCGGCGACGTCTTCCTCCAAGCGGCAGCAAAGTCTTCATTCTTCCGGTGGCATCTTCAATCTTCTTTCTTCGCTCCGCCGCCGCGGAGCATCCATCCCGGCCGACTGCTGTACTACGAATGAGGTACCTTTAAATGACATCATCCAAGATGGCGTCCGCCGAATTCCGATTGGCTGATAGGATTCTATCAGCCAATCGGAATTAAGTTAGATAAATCTGATTGGCTGATTGAATCAGCCAATCAAATTCAAGTTCAATCCGATTGGCTGATCCAATCAGCCAATCAGATTGAGCTCGCATTCTATTGGCTGTTCCGATGGCGGCGGTTTTAGGGGCTCACAGTAGGGGGTTAGTTTATGTAGATGGCGGCGGGGTCCGGGAGCGGTGGTTTAGGGGTTAATAACTTTATTAGGGATTTCGGGGGGGGGGGTCGCGGTTGACAGGTAGATAGACATTGCGCATGCGTTAGGTGTTAGGTTTATTTTAGCAGATCGCGGTTGACAGGGAGATAGACATTGCGCATGCGTTAGGTGTTAGGTTTATTTTAGAAGATCGTGGTTGACAGGGAGATAGACATTGCGCATGCGTTAGGTGTTAGGTTTATTTTAGCAGCCAGTTTAGGAAGTTACGGGTCTCCAATAGTCAGCGTAAGGCTTCTTACGGCTGCTTTTTGTGGCGAGGTGAAAATGGAGTAAGTTTTCTCCATTTTCGACACGTAAGTCCTTACGCTGCATATTGGATACCAAACTGCGCGGGTTTGGTATACCTGCCTATAGCCCAAAAAACTACGGGCGACGGCAGAAATATACGCGCGTAACTTCTAGGTTACGCCGTATATGTGATACCAAACCCGCGCAAATATTGGCGTCGCCGGCTTTTGCGGGCGACGATTTTTATCGGATCGACCCCCAGATGTAGAAACAACCTATTTTATATAACTAAGTATCCTAACCTAACACCCCCTAACCTAACAACCCCTAACCTAACACCCCCTAACCTAACACCCCATTAAATAAACCCAAATTACCTATAAACTAATACATTCTAAAGTTACAAAAAATAAAAATTTACAAAAAATAAAAAAAGCTAACATTACAGAAAATAAAAAAATCAAATTTCCAAATTTAACAAAATTAAACCTAATCCCTATTAAAATAAAAAAGACCCCCCAAAATAAAAACACCCCCTACTCTAATAATAAACTACCAGTAGCCCTTAAAGGGGCTTTTTGCAATGCATTGCCCCAAGATAATCAGCTCTTTTACAAAAAATATACAAAGTCCCAACTAACATTAAACCCCCCCACCCCCCAAAATAAAATAACCTAACACTGAAAAACCTAAACTACCCATTGCCCTGAAAACGGCATTTGTGTGGGCATTGCCCTTAAAAGGGCATTTAGCTCTTTTTCTGCCCATCCCTAATCTAAATAAAACAAATCCCCCCAAAAAACCCTTAAAAAATCCTAAGTCTATCCCCCAGGTTGGTACTTACGGTTCCTGAAGTCGGTGGATTCTCTCAAAACCCTGCCATTTTCGGAATTCATCTGAATGCAGCTTTGCTGCATCCAGGTGAATTCTTTTGTCTTGTGCTGCCAACATTCCATTGAGGATGCGTGCGCAACTGCCGACGGCGACAGACATTACAAACGGAATTATAGTATAGATGTGTCTGATACATCTGCTATAGACCAAGACCTGTAAACCTGGGGTGTCTAAAACTAAAAGGTGGATAATATATGCTTTTAATACCTCTTTTTTTTTTAGCGACAACCCATCTGGCATTTAATTATCAACTTTTAATATATAAATATTTTAATATATAAATATTTTAAAGTAATTGTCACACTGTGTTTTAAAAATTTTCACTCGTTTGCTGAATCATTTGCAGTTCATGCTGGTTTCATATTGTTCTTTTTTCTTGTTCAATAATTTCACAGTTCTTTGGTGTGGTCTTTAAAAAAAACTCTTTCACACTACTCTGCAGCCCTAAATTAAATCAGTTTGTCTATTCTCTGGGTGTCATTTCTGCTGACTTCTGTGTATGACACACTGATTCCTCTTCACTGTTCATTGGATCAAAATTCTGCCCTCAACTGTTTTCTCTTTGTATGACCCTGCTTGATCTGATAACTGCCGTACCCTTGCTTATTGACTGAATACCTGTGCAGGGCCTTGCCTGATTACTGGATTGTATAATGTTCTAAATTTAACCTCTTGCTGTTTGAATACCTGTGTATAACAAAACCTGTCATTTGGATTGCATTTATGGAAAACCACTACAATTAACCAGTTGCTGTCTGATACCATCCTGCTTGTTTACTGTACTGTGTTCTTGGAAAATGGCAACAGTATATTAGCCAACTCGTTTCCATTGAGTCTTTAAAAATGGAGACGTAAGCTACCGAAGTTTGCCGGCAGCTAAAAGTAATTTACAGCTTCATTTTAGTACCAGGTTTCTATTGAAATATTTTGCGCGTTGCGTGCAGTTGCTCTTTTCGTATAACGTTGTGTAAACGCTTTCATTTTTACTCCTTACCTGTGATCACCTCTAAAGACAAACAAAAACAATTCTAATACAGATTTTTTTTTTAACTATAAGCAAATAATCACCAAGATTACAAGTTTTGCGCTAAACCCGGTGCGTTAACACTAAAAATTTAGCAGAACCACACTTTCCATAGCGCTGCCATTACAAGTTACACAAAAACCTGCTTGTGCTTTGGGTTATGATTCGTTAAGCTCCATACCGCACAAAAGCCAAGGCCTGACTTGATGTGCTCATGCAAATATTCCCCCATAGACCTAAATGGAGAGAAAGTGTTAGAAAAAAATCTAACACCTGAGATTGCGGAATGGTAATCGCCATAATGCAATCCCCTTTGATGTCTATGGAGACAAGAAGGTTATGTAAAAAGTTACAAAATTAAAAAATCCTAACACTACGAAAAAATAACAAAAACTAACATTACAAAAAAAAACACACACTAAAATTACGATAAATAAAAAAAATCTTAGATTACCAAAAAATAATAAACAAAATTAACCAAAATAATAAAAATTAAACCTAATCTAATACCCCTATAAAAACAAAAAAGCCTATATGATTTGAACAGCCAATAGGATTTAAGCAGCTCTCGTTCTATTGGCTGATTTGAATATTTAAGCGAATAGGAATACAAGGTACCCCAAATATAAAAGGGGTACCTTCATTCACTCTTCAGTGTGTTGCGGAGATCGCATGAAGAGGAGGCTCCGCGCTGCATGTCGTTATCGTCGCTGGTTCAACTCAACTCCACACCACTGGGATGAAGATAGAAGATGCCCCCGCGATGGATTAAGATGTTGCCGCCTGGATGAAGACTGTCACCGCATGGATGAAGATGGATGTCTGAACTTCAGGAACTGTGAGTACATTTTTTGGGGTTAGTGTTAGTTTTTTTTGGGGGTGTTTTTTTTTAGATTAGGGATTTTTCTATTTTTTAATGGGCACTAAAGAGCTAATTGCCCTTTAAAGCGTAATGCCCATACAAATGGCCATTTAATGGCAATGGGTAGCTTAGGTTTTAATTTTTATTATTTTGGATAATTTCATTTATTATTTTTCGTAATTTTAATGTTTTCTTTTGCAATGTTAGATTTTGTTTATTTTTTCGTAGTGTTAGGATTTTTTAATTTTGCAACTTTTTTATTTTCCGTTCATTTTAGTTTTTTAAAATAGTAATGTAAAGTTCATTTATAGTTTAAAGGGACACTGAACCCAAATTTTTTATTTCATGATTTAGATAGAGCATGCAATTTTAAGCAACTTTCTAATTTACCCCTATTATCAATTTTTCTTTGTTCTCTTGCTATCTTTATTTGAAAAAGAAGGCATTTAAGCTAAGGAGCCAGACAATTTTTGGTTCAGGATAATGGACAGCACTTGTTTATTGGTGCTGTCCAATCAGCAAGGACAACCCAGGTTGTGAACCAAATTTGGGCCGGCTTCTAAACTTACATTCTTGCTTTTCAAATAAAGATAGCAAGAGAATGAAGAAAAAATGCTAATAGGAGTAAATTAGAAAGTTGCTTAAAATTGCACGCTCTATCTGAATCATACAAGAAAACATTTGAGTTCAGTGTACCTTTAAACCTAGTTTTTTTTATTTCACATGTAAATTTTTATTTATTTTAAGGTAGTTAGTATATTGTAACTAATTTAAAGTTAGGGGGTGTTAGGTTTAGGAGTTAATAGTTTAATTTAGTGTGTCGCGATGTGGGGGCCCGGCGGTTTATATTAAAATGCTGGTGCACGGTGCATACTTAAATACACTTTTGAAACAGCTATAGCTTTTATTAGAAGCATTTTTGCTAATGCATGTATATTACAAAATTGCTTCTGTTCAATACTGAAATGCACCCATGCGGTTTCCAATTTTGGCTGGAATATCCCTTTAATGTAGAAAAATCTAATTCAGGTAACAGTTGCTATTTTTAACAAAGAATCTGAAATATTTATAATTTCCTAATACTTGGAGCATCTGAAGACATTGATATAAAAAGAAATCTTGAAATATCCAAAACTTCTGTAAACACATTTTCCAACCCATTCTTCAGTATTGTATATTATAGGCCTAACAATATATATCAGGGGCTTAACTACAGTAGTCCCCAGGCCTATCCATTTAAGGGGCCTGCTTTTCCTGTGTGCTGTTAGCTCTGCAGGTGAGTGAGAAACAGACAGCATTTAACATCTATAGCTGCCGTTTTGTAATCAATGGAGATGCCTCAAATGATGTAATAGTAAATATCGCTTACTAAATGATCACACTTTCAACAGAATGTTGTTAAGCAGCTATTTTACTAGGAATACATGCCTGTGTGTGTATATATATATATGTGTATATGTAAGTGCTCATGTGTGTGCATATGTGTGCATGTGTTTGTTTTATTGTATATGTATGTGTTTATGTGCATGTACAGGTATGTGTGCATGTATGTGTTTATATGTGTGCATGTGTTTGTATGTATATATGTGTGTGTATGTGTATATCTGTGCCTATGGGCTCCATTTATTAAGCAGCGGATGCTCACCTGAAACGTAAGTTAAGAAGCAGCAGGCACCTTTTAGGTGTAATAATGAAATCATCCCGATCCGATCGGGATGATTGACAGCCGCTGCTAGTGAGCAGGGGACGGCATTGCACAAGCATTTAATTAGAAATGCTTGTGCAATGTTACGCTGTCCGTATTTAGCGATGTCAAGTGGACATGATTCGCTATAGCGAATCTTGTCCGCTCCACATATTATAAATCTACCCTTATGTGTGTATATATGTGTTTGCGTATATTATTATTATCAGTTATTTGTAGATATGTGTATATGTCTATGTATGTGTGTGTATGTGTACTCCAGGTTCAGGATCAAAGGCACAGGCCATAAATAGAAATGCTAGGGCTTCCATGAAGAATAAACAAACACTGACTGAAGTCAGCAAGGGCCTTTTAAGACCTTCAACACGAACATAGAAACATAGATATTGACAGTAGATAAGAGCCATAAACTTACATTCTTGCTTTTCAAATAAAGATAGCAAGATAATGAAGAAAATTTGATAATAGGAGTAAATTAGAAAGTTGCTTAAAATGGCATTTTCTATCTGAATCATACAAGAAAACATTTGAGTTCAGTGTCCCTTAAAGATTTTTTTATTTTTTTATTTCACAGGTAGGTTTTTATTTATTTTAAGGTAGTTAGTATATTGTAACTAATTTAAAGTTAAGGGGTGTTAGGTTTAGCAGTTAATAGTTTAATTTAGTGTGTCGCGATGTGGGGGGCCGGCGGTTTAGGGGTTAATAGGTTTATTATATTAATAGGTTTATTATAGTAGTTGCGATGTGGGGGGCCGGGGGTTAATAGATATATTATAGTAGTTGCGATGTGGGGGGCAGTTTAGGAGTTAATAGGAATAATTAGTGTTGGCGATGTGGGGGGGGGGGTCGGTGGTTTATGGGTTAATACTTTAATTTAGTGTTGGTGATGTGGGTGGGTGGCAGATTAGGGGTTAAGTAATTATAGTATTTGTGATGCGGGGGAGTGGCATTTTAGGGGTTAATAGGTAGTTTATGGGTATTAGTGTACTTTGTAACATTTTTGTTATGAGTTTTGTGAAACATTTTTGTTTCACAAAATCCATAACTACTGGTCTCTGATCGCGGAATGGATCACGGCGGTATAAGCTATAACGCTAGCGGAATAGTCTGACCAAACAACTTGCAATACAGGTGAGCTGAAAATTCCACACTCAAAAGCCATTTTTTGAGTGCGGAATGGAGAGTTGCGGTACAGGCGAAAACGCTTGTGGTATAGTTGTACCGCCGCGACTTGTAAAACAGGAGACCTGCCATGCCACTCGAAAAGCGGTATAGCCGTTCAGTACAACTTGTAATCTTGCCGAATATTTTTTATTATAATTTCCACTTGACTATATGTAATATGTATTGCTGCCCTGGTCATATGTCTAGTTTGAATTTTGTGTATATCTGCTCTCATATATGTGCAACTATTCCTATACATGGGACAACACTAAATATGACATATTTCTTTTTTTTTCTACATTGAAACACTTGTATTGTTTACAAGATCTAAAATTTAATTGGGAACTAGGCCTCAAAAAGCTCCTTTAGCCTCTTTTTCACCTAGTTGAGCTGGGTGTAATTTTTCTCAATGTATTGACAGCCTCCGACAGTGTATTAACGATTTGCGCTTTCATTGGAAACCTGGTATAAGTTATCATTTAACGGCTTCTAATACTTTCTACGAAACACAAAAATGTTTTTCGGCAACCGGACCCCAGCTACCGATATTGAGGTATAATGTGCTATTGGAAGCAGTTGATAAACGAAATTGCTTCCAACAGCATATTTATCTGTTTGCAACCTCGCGCAAACCAAATTACGTCTCAGTGGAAGCAAGCGCTTAGATTCTGGATTGCATCCCAGTGTAGTATTATGTTGTCGCACCCTTTTGTTGCCTGATTCCATTTGCTGGGCTGAACTTCTAATTAGTCTGTTGCTTTATCTGCATTTTTATATTTAGGCCTGTTAGTATCTAGTCTGCAGCTGTTGTGGGGCCCTTTGCTTGTTGCAACTACAACTACAGATATTGTTCACGTTATATTTGCGTCTAAGCTACTTACCCAGTAGGTTCTATACCATTACAAGTGCATTGCTGAACAATGACAGCACAATTTGAATATTACATTTGAATTTTGATTCCCATAGACAAATAACTTATCAGCATATTTTACATTTTATAAAGGTAACATTTTTACAAATACCTTATAAATAAATGTTACAGTTGATAAAGGTTAAATTCTCTTCTGCATAAAAGCAAACAGACATTAAAGGGACACTTCAGTCAAAATGTACATGTATTGGCAAAAATGCTTCTATTAAGAGTTATCACTGTTTTAGTGTTAACATTTTTCTCTGCACGTGCATGTGAAGCATAACTAGATATTTTCACTGCGCTCATATTTTAAATAATGCAGCTGCTCAGATCATCAGTGGGGCTTGTATCATATCAGCAATTAACAAATTGAGTCATTACCAGATGGTACAAGAACCCTAGGCTCTCTGAGTGTTGTGTTTAAAATGCTGGTGCATGGTGCATACTTAAATACACTTTTGAAACAGCTATAGCTTTAATTAGAAGTCTTTTTGCTAATACATGTATATTACAAAATTGCTTCTGTTCAATACGAAAATCACCCATGTGGTTTCCAATTTTGGCTGGAATATCCCTTTAATGTAGAAAAATCCAATTCAGGTAACAGTTGCTATTTTTAACAAAGAATCTGAAATATTTATAATTTCCTAATACTTGGAGCATCTGAAGACATTGATATAAAAAGAAATCTTGAAATATCCAAAACTTCTATAAACACATTTTCGAACCCATTCTTCAGTACAGGTGGCCCTCGGTTTACAACGGTTCAATTTGCATCGTTTCAGAATAACAACCTTTTTTTCAGTCATGTGACTGCTATTGAAAAGCATTGAGAAGCAGTGCATTGATTAAAATAGCCAGTAGGTGGAGCTGTCCGCTTGTGTTGCAGCAAAGATATGCAAGAAAAGCAAGCTGAAATTAAACAGTTTACCCAGACTTGAGCTATCGAGCAGCTTGCAAATGAACAAGATCTTCCTGTCTATAAATCAGTCCAGATTGGAATGCATAGAAAGAACTGTTTGCAGAAAAATGCAAAGTAAAGTCTGTCTTGTGTGATTATTGTATTAGGTTTATAATGCTGTTTAGCAAATGTTTTTGTTAATTTAACTTAGTTTAATTATATATTCTGTGTTGTGTGATTATTTTATTAGGTTTATAATGCTGTTTAGCATTTAAAGTCTTCATTTCAAAGCTTTAAAAATAATGTATTAGGTGTTACTTATGACAATTTTGAGAGGGCCCTGGAACTTAACTCCCTCACTTCCCATTGACTTACATTATAAACTGGGTTTCAATTTACAACGGTTTCGATTTACAACCATACGTTCTAGAACCTAACCCCGGGCGTAAACTGAGGGCTACCTGTATTGTATATTATAGGCCTAACAATATATATCAGGGGCGTAACTACAGTAGTCGCCAGGCCTATCCATTTAAGGGGCCTGCTTTTCCTGTGTGCTGTTAGCTCTGCAGGTGAGTGAGAAACAGACAGCATTTAACATCTATAGCTGCCGTTTTGTAATCGATGGAGATGCCTCAAATGATGTAATAGTAACTATCGCTTACTAAATTATCACACTTTCAACAGAATGTTGTTAAGCAGCTATTTTACTAGGAATATATGCCTGTGTGTGTATATATATATGTGTATATGTAAGTGCTCATGTGTGTGCATATGTGTGTTATTGTATATGTGTGTGTTTATGTGCATGTACAGGTGTGCATGTATGTGTTTATATGTGTGAATGTATGTATATATGTGTGTGTATGTGTATATTTGTGCCTATGGGCTCCATTTATTAAAGGCACATGAAACCCAAAATTTTTCTTTCATGATTCAGATAGAGAATACAATTTTAAACAACTTTCCAATTTACTTCTATTATTTAATTTGCTTCCTTCTCTTGTTATCATTTGCTGAAAGGTTTATCTAGGCAAGTTCATGAGCAGCAGAGAAACTAGGTTCTCACTGTTGATTGGTGGCTGCATATATATATTCAATGTGATTGGCTCACCCGTGTGTTCAGTTAGAAACTAGTAGTGCATTGCTGCTCCTTCAACAAATGATACCAATAGAATGGAACAGTTTAGATAATAGAAGTAAATGAGAAAGTTGTTTAAAATTGTATTATCTATCTGAATCATGACAGAATTTTTTTGGGTTTCATGTACCTTTAAAGGGACAGTCTAGTCCAAAAAAACTTTCATGATTCAGATAGGGCATGTAATTTTAAACAATTTTCCAATTTACTTTTATCACCAATTTTTCTTTGTTCTCTTGGTATTCTTAGTTGAAAGCTTAACCTAGGAGATTCATATGCTAATTTCTTAGACCTTGAAGGCCGCCTCTTCAGAATGCATTTTAACAGGTTTTTCACCACTAGAGGGTGTTAGTTCATGTTTTTCATATAGATAACACTGTGCTTGTGCACGTGAAGTTACCTGGGAGCCATCACTGATTGGCTAAACTGCAAGTCTGTCAAAAGAACACATAAAGGGGCAGTCTGCAGAGGCTTAGATACAAGATAATCACAGAGGTAAAAATATATAAATATAACTGTGTTGGTTATGCAAAACTAGGGAATGAGTAAACAAGGGATTATCTATCTTTTAAAACAATAACAATTCTGGTGTAGACTGTCCCTTTAAGCAGCGGATGCTCGCCTGAAACGTAAGTTAAGAAGCAGCAGGCACCTTTTAGGTGGAGTAGTGAAATCATCCCGATCCGATCATGATGATTGACAGCCGCTGCTAGTGAGCAGCTAGTGAGAAATGCTTGTGCAATGTTACGCTGTCCGTATTTAGCGATGTCAAGCGGATATGATTCGCTATAGCAAATTTTGTCCGCTCCACATATTATAAATCTACCCTTATGTGTGTATATATGTGTTTGCGTATATTATTATCATCAGTTATTTGAAGATATGTGTATATGTATTTGTCTATGTATGTGTGTGTATATGTACTCCAGGTTCAGGATCAAAGGCACAGGCCATAAATAGAAATGCTAGGGCTTCCATGAAGAATAAACAAACACTGACTGAAGTCAGCAAGGGCCTTTTAAGACCTTCAACACATACATAGAAACATAGATATTGACAGCAGATAAGAGCCATAGGCCCAGCAAGTCAGCCTGATATTACCTAACAGTATAAACTTATCTAGTTCGTAGCAGTGACGTGCAGTGAGGTCAGAGGCAGGTGAGGCACTGGCTAGGATATGCCTTCATTCTTTAGATATCCTTTGTTGAAGAAATATCAATGTACATGGGTGAGCCAATCACATGAGGTATCTATTGTGCAGCCACCTATCAGCAGCTACTGAGCATATTTAGATATGATTTTCAACAAAGGATATCAAGAGTATGAAGGAAATTAGATATTAGATGTAAATTGGACAGAAGGGGTGGGAGAGACAGGGAGAGAGAGATAGACAGAGAGACAGAGGGGGAGAGAGAGACAAAGAGACAGAGGAGAGAGAGAGAGACAAAGAGAGCCAGAGGGTAGAGAGACAGACAAAGAGACCATGGGGGAGAATGAGACACATAAGGATAGAGACAGAGGGGGTGGGAGAGACAGGGAGAGAGAGATGGATAGAGAGAGAGAGAGAGAGAGAGAGAGAGAGAGAAGAGGGGGAGAGAGAAAGAGAGACACAGAGGAGAGAGAGACAGAGGGGGAGGGAGAAAGGGAGAGACAGAGGGGGAGGGAGAAAGGGAGAGACAGAGGGGGAGGAAGAGAGAGACAGAGGAGAGAGAAGGGCAGAAGAGAGAGAGAGAGAGACAGAGGGGAGAGAGAGAGAGACAGAGGGGAGAGAGAGAGACAGAGGGGAGAGAGAGAGACAGAGGAGAGAGAGAGACAGAGGGGAGAGAGAGACAGAGGGGGGAGAGAGACAGAGGGGGGAGAGAGAGAGACAGAGAGGAGAGAGAGGGGGAGAGAGAGAGGGGGAGGGATAGGGATAGAGAGACAGAGGGGAGAGAGAGAGACAGAGGGGGGAAAGGTAGAGAGAGAAAGACAGAGGGGGAGAGATAGAGAGACAGGGGGAGAGAGAGAGAGAGACAGGGGGGAGAGAGAGAGAGAGAGAGAGGGGAGAGAGAGAGAGAGAGAGAGACAGGGGGGGGAGAGAGAGAGACACAGAGGGGAGAGAGAGAGACAGAGGGGAGAAAGAGAGAGAGAGAAGAGAGAGAAGAGAGAGAGAGAAGAGAGAGAGAGGGGAGAGAGAGACAGAGGGGAGAGAGAGGCAGAGGGGGAGAGAGAAAAAGAGACACAGAGGGGAGAGAGAGACAGACAGACGGGAGAGAGAGAGACAGAGGGGGAGGGAGAAAGGGAGAAAAGGAGGGGGAGGGAGAGAAGGAGGGGGAGGGAGAAAGGGAGAGACAGGGGGAGAGAGAGAGAGAGAGAGAGAGAGAGGGGAGAGAGAGACAGACAGATGGGAGAGAGAGACAGACGGGGGTGGAGAAAGGGAGAGACAGAAGGGAGGGAGAGAGAGAGAGAGAGAGAGGGGAGAGAGAGAGAGAGAGAGGGGAGAGAGAGACAGATGGGAGAAAGAGACAGAGGGGGATGGAGAAAGGGAGAGACAGAAGGGAGAGAGAGAGAGAGAGAGAGAGAGATGGGGGAGAGAGATAGAGGGGGATGGAGAAAGGGAGAGACAGAAGGGAGAGAGAGAGAGAGAGAGAGAGAGGAGAGAGAGAGAGAGAGAGAGAGAGAGAGAGAGAGGAGAGAGAGACAGAGGGGGAGGGATAAAGAGACAGAGGGGGAGGGATAGAGAGACAGAGGGGGAGAGAGAGACAGAGGAGAGAGAGAGGGGAGAGAGAGACAGAGGGGGATGGAGAAAGGGAGAGACAGAAGGGAGAGAGAGAGAGGGGAGAGAGAGACAGAGGGGGATGGAGAAAGGGAGAGACAGAAGGGAGAGAGAGAGGAGAGAAAGACAGAGGAGGAGGGAAAGAGAGACAGAGGGGGAGAGAGAGAGATGCGGTGAGAGAGAGAGAGACAGAGGGAGAGAGAGAAGAGAGACAGAGGGGAGAGAGGGGTAGAGGGAGAAAGAGAGACACAGAGGGGAGAGAGACAGACAGACAGAGGGGAGAGAGAGAGACAGAGGGGAGAGAGAGAGACAGAGGGGAGAGAGAGAGGAGAGAGGGGAGAGAGAGACAGAGGGGGAGAGAGAGAAAGAGAGAGACAGAGGGGGAGAGAGAGAGGAGAGAGAGGAGAGAGAGAGAGAGGGGAGAGAGAGAGAGGGGAGAGAGAGACAGAGGGGAGAGAGAGACAGAGGGGGAGAGAGAGAAAGAGAGACACAGAGGGGAGAGAGAGAGACAGACAGAGGGGAGAGAGACAGGGGGGAGGGAGAAAGGGAGAGACAGAGGGGGAGGGAGAAAGGGAGAGACAGGGGGAGGGAGAAAGAGAGAGACAGAGGGGAGAGAGAGAGACAGAGGGGAGAGAGAGAGAGACAGAGGGGAGAGAGAGAGAGACAGAGGGGAGAGAAAGAGACAGAGGAGATAGAGAGGGTAGAGAGGGAGACAGATGGGAGAGAGAGAGACACAGAGGGGGATGGAGAAAGGGAGAGACAGAAGGGAGAGAGAGAGAGAGAGAGAGAGAGAGAGAGGGGAGAGATAGAGACAGATGGGAGAGAGAGACAGAGGGGGATGGAGAAAGGGAGAGACAGAAGGGAGAGAGAGAGATACAGTGACAGAGAGAGAGAGAGACAGAGGGGAGAGAGAGAGAGAGAGAGAGAGAGAGAGAGGGGGAGGGATAGAGAGACAGAGGGGGAGGGATAGAGAGACAGAGGTGAGAGAGAGAGAGAGAGAGAGAGAGAGAAGAGAGAGAGAGGGGAGAGACAGAGGGGAGAGAGAGACAGAGGGGAGAGAGAGACAGAGGGGGAGAGAGAGACAGAGAGACACAGAGGGGAGCGAGAGAGACAGACAGAGGGGGAGAGAGAGACAGAGGGGGATGGAGAAAGGGAGAGACAGAAGGGAGAGAGAGAGAGGGGAGAGAGAGAGAGACAGATGGGAGAGAGAGACAGAGGGGGATGGAGAAAGGGAGAGACAGAAGGGAGAGAGAGGAGAGAGATACAGAGGAGAAGGGATAAAGAGACAGAGGGGGAGGGATAGAGAGACAGAGGGGGAGAGAGAGAGAGATACGGTAAGAGAGAGAGGGGAGAGAGAGAGATAGAGGGGAGAGAGAGAGAGAGAGAGAGACAGAGGGGAGAGAGAGAAAGACAGACAGGAGAGAGATACAGAGGAGAGAGAGAGAGAGAGAGAGAGAGAGACAGAGGGGGGGGGGAAAGAGAGACAGAGGGGGGGGGAATGAGAGACAGAGGGGGGGAATGAGAGACAGAGGGGGGGAATGAGAGACAGAGGGGGGAATGAGAGACAGAGGGGAGAAAGAGAGAGACAGAGGGGAGAGAGAGAGAGACAGACAGAGGGGAGAGAGAGAAAGACAGAGGGGGGAGAGAGACAGATACAGAGGGGAGAGAGACAGAGGGGAGGGATAGAGAAACAGAGGGGGGGGGATAGAGAGACAGAGGGGGAGGGATAGAGAGACAGAGGGGGAGGGATAGAGAGACAGAGGAGGAGGGATAGAGAGACAGAGGGGGAGGGATAGAGAGACAGAGGGGGAGGGATAGAGAGACAGAGGGGGAGAGAGAGAGAGACAGAGGGGAGAGAGAGAGAGACAGAGGGGAGAAAGAGAGAGAAAGACAGAGGGGAGAAAGAGAGAGAAAGACAGAGGGGAGAAAGAGAGAGAAAGACAGAGGGGAGAGAGAGAGACAGAGGGGAGAGAGAGAGAGAGAGAGAAGAGGGGGAGAGAGAAAGAGAGACACAGAGGAGAGAGAGACAGAGGGGGAGGGAGAAAGGGAGAGACAGAGGGGGAGGGAGAAAGGGAGAGACAGAGGGGGAGGGAGAGAGAGACAGAGGAGAGAGAGGGACAGAGGAGAGAGAGAGAGAGACAAAGGGGAGAGAGAGAGACAGAGGGGAGAGAGAGAGACAGAGGAGAGAGAGACAGAGGGGAGAGAGAGACAGAGGGGGGAGAGAGAGAGACAGAGAGGAGAGAGAGGGGGAGAGAGAGAGGGGGGGAGGGATAGGGATAGAGAGACAGAGGGGAGAGAGAGAGAGAGACAGATGGGGGAAAGGTAGAGAGAGAAAGACAGAGGGGGAGAGATAGAGAGACAGGGGAGAGAGAGAGACAGGGGGGAGAGAGAGAGAGGGGAGATAGAGAGAGAGAGACAGGGGGGGGGAGAGAGATAGACACAGAGGGGAGAGAGAGAGACAGAGGGGAGAGAGAAGAGAGAGAGAAGAGAGAGAGAGAAGAGAGAGAGAGAGGGGAGAGAGAGAGAGGGGAGAGAGAGACAGAGGGGAGAGAGAGACAGAGGGGGAGAGAGAAAGAGAGACACAGAGGGGAGAGAGAGAGAGACAGACAGAGGGGAGAGAGAGAGACAGAGGGGGAGGGAGAAAGGGAGAGAAGGAGGGGGAGGGAGAGAAGGAGGGGGAGGGAGAAAGGGAGAGACAGAAGGGAGAGAGAGAGAGAGAGAGAGGGGAGAGAGAGACAGATGGGAGAAAGAGACAGAGGGGGATGGAGAAAGGGAGAGACAGAAGGGAGAGAGAGAGAGAGAGAGAGAGATGGGGGAGAGAGACAGAGGGGGATGGAGAAAGGGAGAGACAGAAGGGAGAGAGAGAGAGAGAGAGGGGAGAGAGAGAGAGAGAGAGAAAGAGAGAGAGGAGAGAGAGACAGAGGGGGAGGGATAAAGAGACAGAGGGGGAGGGATAGAGAGACAGAGGGGGAGAGAGAGACAGAGGAGAGAGGGGAGAGAGAGAGAGAGACAGATGGGAGAGAGAGAGAGAGACAGAGGGGGATCGAGAAAGGGAGAGACAGAAGGGAGAGAGAGAGAGGGGAGAGAGAGACAGAGGGGGATGGAGAAAGGGAGAGACAGAAGGGAGAGAGAGAGGAGAGAGAGACAGAGGAGGAGGGATAGAGAGACAGAGGGGGAGAGAGAGAGATGCGGTGAGAGAGAGAGAGACAGAGGGGGAGGGATAGAGAGACAGAGGGGAGAGAGAGAGAGAAGAGAGACAGAGGGGAGAGAGGGGTAGAGGGAGAAAGAGAGACACAGAGGGGAGAGAGAGACAGACAGACAGAGGGGAGAGAGAGAGACAGAGGGGAGAGAGAGAGGAGAGAGGGGAGAGAGAAACAGAGGGGGAGAGAGAGAAAGAGAGAGACAGAGGGGGAGAGAGAGAGGAGAGAGAGAAGAGAGAGAGGGGAGAGAGAGAGAGGGGAGAGAGAGACAGAGGGGAGAGAGAGACAGAGGGGGAGAGAGAGAAAGAGAGACACAGAGGGGAGAGAGAGAGACAGACAGAGGGGAGAGAGACAGGGGGGAGGGAGAAAGGGAGAGACAGAGGGGGAAGGAGAAAGGGAGAGACAGGGGGAGGGAGAAAGAGAGAGACAGAGGGGAGAGAGAGAGACAGAGGGGAGACAGAGAGACACAGAGGGGAGCGAGAGAGACAGACAGAGGGGGAGAGAGAGACAGAGGGGGATGGAGAAAGGGAGAGACAGAAGGGAGAGAGAGAGAGGGGAGAGAGAGAGACAGATGGGAGAGAGAGACAGAGGGGGATGGAGAAAGGGAGAGACAGAAGGGAGAGAGAGGAGAGAGATACAGAGGAGAAGGGATAAAGAGACAGAGGGGGAGAGAGAGAGAGATACGGTAAGAGAGAGAGGGGAGAGAGAGAGATAGAGGGGAGAGAGAGAGAGAGAGACAGAGGGGAGAGAGAGAAAGACAGACAGGAGAGAGATACAGAGGAGAGAGAGAGAGAGAGAGAGAGACAGAGGGGGGGGGGAATGAGAGACAGAGGGGGGGAATGAGAGACAGAGGGGGGAATGAGAGACAGAGGGGAGAAAGAGAGAGACAGAGGGGAGAGAGAGAGAGACAGACAGAGGGGAGAGAGAGAAAGACAGAGGGGGGAGAGAGACAGATACAGAGGGGAGAGAGACAGAGGGGAGGGATAGAGAAACAGAGGGGGGGGGGGATAGAGAGACAGAGGGGGAGGGATAGAGAGACAGAGGGGGAGGGATAGAGAGACAGAGGAGGAGGGATAGAGAGACAGAGGGGGAGGGATAGAGAGACAGAGGGGGAGGGATAGAGAGACAGAGGGGGAGAGAGAGAGAGACAGAGGGGAGAGAGAGAGAGAGACAGAGGGGAGAAAGAGAGAGAAAGACAGAGGGGAGAAAGAGAGAGAAAGACAGAGGGGAGAAAGAGAGAGAAAGACAGAGGGGAGAGAGAGAGACAGAGGGGAGAGAGAGAGAG